>NW_028319379.1:70000-321980 GCF_062004578.1 Staurois parvus | reverse complement strand
TGAGAGGTGCGCGTCCAATAACATGGCCCGGATTTATTTTGCAGCTGACGATGGAAGTGGACGGGAAAGAGGAGAGCATCATGAAAAGAACATCGCTGGTAGCCAACACCTCCAACATGCCTGTGGCCGCCAGAGAGGCCTCTATCTATACAGGTAACGCTGGATGCTTTTCTTCTGCTGTTCTGATACCCTCAGCAAGAGTTCCTTTCTGACCTCCCATATACCTTTCTGTACAGGAATCACGCTGTCTGAATACTTCCGAGACATGGGGTACCATGTCAGTATGATGGCCGACTCCACCTCTCGATGGGCCGAGGCTCTTCGAGAAATCTCAGGACGTCTGGCTGAAATGCCTGCTGGTAAGTACATCACCTTGTTCTTCTCACACCAGCCATGGCAAGTGATGGGTGGGACTGGAGCCTTGTGACTGAATTACGTAGATTTCCGGAATAACCTGAACTAGTCCTAAAAATACCCCCACCCCCACCCGGGTGTAAGAAAGATGCATATATTTATTTATTTTGATGCAGCTCTGGTCCAGTCATCTGATTGGCTCCCCTGTTCCTATCCAGTGGTCGCTACAGGGGAAAGGAGGGAGCGCCAACAGCAGATGGGCCATTGAAGCCTATAGGTGATGCCACCACTCCAGGATTTACCAGCTGTTGTCAAGCACGCTCTCCTATCCCCTGCACCCGCCTGCTGGTTGCCACATGGGAGACAAGTGACCAGGCCCAAGCTGCATGAAAATACAGATTCGCAAGTATCTAGTTTAAGAATAAGATTTGGGGCTCACGAAGAGAGTGATGTAAGTCACTGGTCCCAGGTCCAATCACTGTCAAATTTATGTAGACTTCACCTCTGCAACATCTCCAAGATACGACCGTTCCTAACCCCGGAAACCACTAAGCAACTCATTCACTCCCTTATTATATCACGATTTGACTACTGTAACTCCCTCCTCATTGGCCGACCTCATCGCAGGCTATCCCCTCTCCAGTCTATCATGAATGCTGCTGCCAGACTCATCCACTTTACTGACCGATTCATATCTGCCACCCCTCTCTGCCAATCCCTTCACTGGCCTCCACTCAGTGTCCTCCACCCCTCTCTGCCAATCCCTCCACTGGCCCCCATTCAGTGTCCTCCATCCCTCTCTGCCAATCCCTCCACTGGCCCCCATTCAGTGTCCTCCATCCCTCTCTGCCAATCCCTCCACTGGCCTCCACTCAGTGTACTCCATCCCTCTCTGCCAATCCCTCTACTGGCCTCCACTCAGTGTCCTCCATCCCTCTCTGCCAATCCCTCCGCTGACCTCCACTCAGTGTCCTCCACCCCTCTCTGCCAATCCCTCCACTGGCCTCCACTCAGTGTCCTCCACCCCTCTCTGCCAATCCCTCCACTGGCCTCCACTCAGTGTCCTCCACCCCTTTCTGCCAATCCCTCCACTGGCTCCCAATTGCCCAACGGATAAAATTCAAAGCACTAACGACGACGTATAAAGCCGTTCATAACTCTGCCCCAAATTACATTACCGATCTTGTCTCTAAATATCACCCAAACCGTATTCTCCACTCCTCGCAAGACCACCTACTCTCTAGCTCCCTTGTCTCCTCCTCCCATGCCCGTCTTCAGGACTTCTCCAGGGCTTCTCCCATCCTCTGGAACTCCCTACCCCAATCTATCAGACTATCGCCTACTCTGCTCACTTTTAGGCGATCTCTGAAAACCTCTCTCTTCAGGGAAGCCTATCCTGCCCTCAAAAATACTGGAATCCTCTACTCTTCCAACCAGTCCATCCCCCACAGTTATTACCTTTTGTACCACTAGCTCCTCCCTCCTAGATTGTAAGCTCCAAGGATCAGGGCCCTCCTATCCCTCTCTTATTGAACTGTATTGTTACTGTACTGTCTCCCACCATAATGTAAAGCGCTGAGCAAACTGTCAGTGCTATATAAGTCCTGTATAATAATAATAATAAGTGCTTTTAAAAAATAATATTTTGTAATGGCAGCACCTACCTTGCTTCCTGTAAGTCTCAGAGCAGATGGCCTCAAATTGAGGATTTGATGTGCAGACATTGAGAGTCCACACAGCAGTTTCGATTTCAGACTTGCAGCATCCAGCTTTTTTATGGGCGTCCAGCGTCAGGTGCAGCATAAGCAGCCTGCCAACAGTAAAGAAGTCTAAACCCTAAAAATTAATTTTAGCCCATTTGGCAGAAATGACACAATATTTTTTTCTAATAGGGAAACTGATCTCGGCTTCAGTTCCCAAAATGCAAATCTTGACAAATCTGCCCCCTCATAGAGACTCTCCAGTGAGTAGATGCTGTGGCTTTCCCATGATTTGGTAGAGGTTCAGGAGACTCGTGAAGCTAGCTGCCTCCTCTGTGATATAGTTGCTATCCATCTTTGTTGGGGACAGTCCTTGCTTTGAGGGGTCTGTCCCCAGTGAGTAATCATATCGCACTGCACAGGCAGCACCCCAATGTCCTTGGTAGTCCTATCCAAGAGATGTGAGACACCAACTTCCTCCTCTGTGATATAGTTGCCATCCAGCTTTGTTGGGGACAGTCCTTGCTTTGAGGGGTCTGTCCCCAGTGAGTAATCGTATCACACTGCACAGGGAGCACCCCAATGTAGTCCTATCGAAGAGATATGAGACACCAAATTCCTCCTCTGTGATATGGTTGCCATCCAGCTTTGTTGAGGACAGTCCTTGCTTTTAGGGGTCTGTCCCCAGTGAGTAATCGTATCGCACTGCACAGGCAGCACCCCAATGTCCTTGGTAGTCCTATCCAAGAGATATGAGACACCAACTTCCTCCTCTGTGATATAGTCTCTATCCATTTCTGTTTGCCGGGGACAGTCCCTTTTTTGAGGGGTCTTTTCCTGGCAACAGATGTCCCCAGTGGGGTAGTTCTGTCGCACTGCGCAGGCGTTCCCCCAATGTCCCTGGTGTTTGTTTTTTGTCCTATCCTCAAGGTATGAGAAGGCAGCTTCCTCCTCGGGTAATGTTTTCCATAAGTACTCGTTTGCTAGAGACAGTCCCTGTTTTGAGAGGTCTTTCCCCAGCAAACAAACATCCCAGGCAGTGTAGTCCTGTCACACGGAGCAGGTGCAACGTTCCTGATGGCGTCGTTATTGTAGTACACATCCACACCACCCCAGTGGGGAACTGATAGAACCAGTTGCTCATGCGTGGTGATTGGGTCAAGCCAACCTTCCTTTTCTAGCTTTTGGAATCCAAAGGCTGTGCAATTAAAGCCAACCTGCCCTGATCTCTGTGCATGTGCATCTGGCTCCAATGGGGACCTTGGATGGGACAAATGTCTGGAAAAGAGAGACTGGCTGGACCTATCATGCTTGGGAGGTAGGCAACATTTTGATTCAGTGGCAGCCTACTGGTTGATTGAAGGCAAGTTAAAAAAAAAATGGGGTGTGATTTAACAAGTGGGAGGCACATATGCAAACTGTTGTAATTCCTACACCGTTCACCTGATTTGGATGTAAATACCCTCAAATTAAAGCTGACAGTCTGCAGTTAAAGCACATCATGTTCATTTCATTTCAATCTATTGTGGTGGTGTATAGAGCCAAAAATGTTAGAATTGTGTAGATGTCCCAATATTTATGGACCTGACTGTATGGGTACAGTGTTGCATGACCGCGCAATTGTCATTCAAAGTGTGATAGCGCTGAAAGCTGAATGTTGGCCTGGACAGGAAGGGGGTGTAAGTGTCCGGACTGGAAGTGGTTAGGTGACTCTTTATACTGTTCACCTTCATCTGTCCCCCAACAGCTACATTAAAGGTTATGTAAAGGGATGGACATTAAAGGTTATGTAAAGGGATGGAGGAGCTGGGCCAGCAGAGAGTGGGAAGACACCTCAAGAAGAGGAGAGGGCTTTGACAAACATGGAGGGGGGAGAGGTCTGTGGTCTGAAAGGGGGTGAAAGTGTCCGGACTGGAAGTGGTTAAGTGACCCTTTATATTGTTCACCTTCATCCGTCCCCCGACAGCTACATTAAAGGTTATGTAAAGGGATGAAGGATGTGGTGGAGGAGCTGGGCCAGCAGAAAGTGGGAAGACACCTCCAGGAGAGGAGAGGGCTATGACAAACATGGAGGGGGGAGAGGTCTGTGCTAGGGAACTATCATTTATGGAAAGGAAAAATACTGAAAATAGGCATTTAAAATGGTGCTTTACCTGCATTTTTTAATTTGATAACTTGGCTACTCAAAGGATTTTCAGGGCTGTCCAACCTTGTCACCTTCCTGGGCCGCACATACACTTCACAAGAAGCATCTCCTGTGACTCTCAGCGGGTAGGTGCGGCCAGCCTGGCCCGTTCACTATAATGACAGGACGCCGGCGGCCACACCTATTCACCCCTCTCTACACAGCCAGTGATTGCCTGCAGTAATCTTGCTGTACACAGACAAAAGGCGCCCAGCAGTGATCAGCACAGGTAATCGCCGGTATGGATGCCGGCGAACTTGTCCTTCTAGTGAACAGGGCTGGCAGCTGCACCTACCCGCTGAGAGTCGCAGGAGGAACAGCCGCCACAATACGCACCGGCCCTAATCGCCAGTGTGAATGTAGCCTATGTGTGGGGAGGTGGGGGGTGCAGGAATTTGGGGGGGGGGGGAGCAGCCAGCTTCCCCTAGATCGGCCATGCAGCATTTACTTACCTGGCACCGATGCGTTGTTGTAAACATGGTAGCCCCGGCATCCCTCCAGGTGGGGCATTTGCTTGGCTTGTCAATGTAGGCTGCCACGGCTGCTATGATTGCATGGCATCCCAACAGACATGCATGGGCTGGGCTTGTCTGCGTCGGCCGCCGGGGATGCCAAACAAGCCCAGTAGCCACGGTGGCCGTTGCAGACAAGCCCAGCCCATGCATGTCTGTCGGGATGCCATGCAATCATAGCAGCCGTGGCAGCCTATGTTGACAAGCCGGCAAATGCCCACCTGGTGGGATGCCAGGGCTACCAGACGGACACTCTGGGGCTGCATGCAGGCCGTGGGTTAGGACACCCCTGATCATTATTGTTACTTTTTCGGTGGATTGACCAATTGACAGCTCTGTTCTCTATCCACAGACAGTGGTTATCCTGCTTACCTGGGAGCCCGATTGGCTTCCTTCTACGAGCGTGCCGGCCGGGTGAAGTGTCTGGGGAACCCAGAGAGGGAGGGCAGCGTCAGCATTGTTGGAGCGTGAGTATTACAGCATGCTATGGTTGATATTCATTACAGGGGAGGATATACAAGATCCCACAATGTGATAAACCCTTCTTCAGTATTTGTGAGCTGAACTAAAAAAAAAACCAAAAACATACAGAATCCTCCATCCACGCCTAACAGCGCGGGTGGAGGAATCTCCCGCTGCATCTAATACCTGAACAGTGCACGCGTATGATTGGATGCAGATGCTGTTCGGCCAGTCATTTTACAGTTACGGTTCATTTGATTTCACAGTCAAAAGATGTCAGGCAGGTGGATGCCGACTGTAACGGAACCAACTCCAGACTGCGCTTGGTACTTCCGTTAGACTCCCGCTTCCCCGTCCGAACACCGACAACAGACACCACAGCCGACCATACGAGACTAGACGACACCAGTCTTGAAGTAAATCAGGAAGTAGACTATGTTAACACAGATACAAGATATATACATTCAAGGCAGGAGTAGGCACCCTGTGGCTCTCTAGCTGTTGTGGAACTACATTTCCCATGAGGCATTGCAAAGATTACAAAACTGACAGTTATAGCTATGATTTGCAGAGGCAAGATGGAACTTGTCCTGCGGCTCTCAGGTTGCCTACCCCTGATTCAAGGGAACAACCCCTCCTCCCTGCATAATGACACAGGGCGGGGCAATCTACATTTAGTAACAAGAGACACACCAGCAGACAGTCCCATCAGGAGGGAGGGCTGCTGGAGACACCCCCCCCCCCCACCAAGCTAATACACATACATCCCATAATAGTTTGCTCCCAAGCAAGACACACAATAGAACAACGGGATGCAACCACATAACACCAAACAATCCACAACCCCCACCCACCCCACCTATACATGTCTAGACAATATTATGACAGATCACCCTGTACCCCTAACAGGCACAGGGTGACTTACACATAAGAGGGATATGGGAAGCTGAGACAGGGGTCTCCCCACCTCTCCAAAGTGAGCTGAGTTCCATGGGCCCCCCACCCAAAGTGACTCCGACGGGACCACCCATGGAGCGACTTTTGTCCTGTTCTTCAGGAACATGTCAAAATTCATTCTGCGTATGGCCAGCCTGAGGCTGGGTACACACGGGCCAAAAATGGTCCAAAAACGGTTGGTTCGGCAGGAACTGGCCCACTTTCGGCCCGTGTGTTCAGCTCCCTGTCTGACAGAAGACGGTCTCACAACTGCCTTCTGTCGTATGAGCATGCTGGAAAACCAGTATCATATCATCCCTCGCAGCCAATGGCTGCGAGCGCTGATCAGCGTGTTCTGGCGTAGTCCAGCTGGGAAATTGCAGTACTAACAACACTTATTTAGGTTGTCGATCTGTACGTTTTTTCCGTTCAGCAGTGTGTACCCAGCTGAACAGGTAAAATCGGATGTCGCATTTCAAAAGAAACTCTTTAGTGGAGACAGAAAATTTCACAGCGGCGGCCATGTTTCCAATGTGGTGGTTCTAGTCATGATTTAGAAACCTTGTGCGCGACCTGTGATTGGGGGAGTTACATGAGATCCATCAGGACTTGTAGTGGAGCCCTCTTTCTCCAGCAGTCAGGAGTGTGGAGCACTGACTTGTGAAGGGGCTTATAATGGCAGTATCCTCTAGCAGTCTCATGTAATGTGTGCCCAGTAATAGTAGGTCCCAAACCTCCCCTGCAGCATGTTTTCACTCTGTGACCTAGTTCTGTATTATATCCGCAGTCTCCTGTAGTATGTCTGCAGTCTCTGACAGTCTTCCCTGTCAGAGACTGCAGACATACTACAGGAGCCAATCCGTGATCACATGAATCGGGACCTCACATAGAGGTCCCGTACAGCGGGCACCGATCGCGGTTCCACGCTCTCCCAGGTAATGGATGCTGGGGGACATTTAGAAACATCCACCCGCTCCGGCAGCGCTCCCGTATGGCCGTTTATGTACATGAGCTGGACGGGAAGTGGTTTAAGCGCTTGCCCACCCATAGGATGTCATATGGCGTCATTGGGTTTCAGTCTTTATACCAGGATGATGCCTACAGCTGCAGGCATCATCCCGGTGATGTGCGTGAAGTGCGCCAGTGCAAAGAGATCTGTGGGGTCACATGGTACACATGGTACAAGGCTGTTGTGAATAGCCCTGTACCATGTGACCTCTGTGATCATTCACAGATTTCACACGTAGTAAGCAATCATGTCAGGAAGGGAAATCTTGTTTACTACTGTTCCTGTGAACACTGATTGGCCAATAAGGGATCACATGAATGGGATCTGACACAGAGGTACAGCGATTGGTGTTCGGTGCCGCGTGCTCCCAGGGAGCGCGCACAGGCAATGGATGCGGGGGGCTTTTAGAAACGTCCACCAGCTCCGGCAGCGCTCCCGTCAGGCCCATGTAGATAAATGGCCGGATGGGAGCGCTGCTGGAGCGGGTGGACGTTTCTAAGCGTCCCCCGCATTCAAGTGGTTAAGAAAGGATATTCAGCAATGCTTAGATGGCCTGCTTTACTCAGGACTCATCTACTCCTTGCCCCCCCCCCTCCATATTCTATCCCTCCTAGGAGCATAGCGAGGGTTAAACATCCCTATAGAAGCAGCTGTGTAGTCATTGCAGCAGTAAGTGCCAGGTCACGCATTTGAGGCTCTGCCAGTAGGACTCTCCTGCTGCCAAGATAGACTTTGGCGGGCCCGGAGCGTGGGGGAGGGGGGGCTTCAGCAGTTAGCAGTGGAGGTGTCAGAACTCCACCCCGAAATGACACAATGATTGCTCTACTAACCTCGCGGGATCGTTTTATCGATGTGTTGGACACGGCCGGGGACAGAGGAACCACAGCCAAGAACGATGGAGAGGTTACAGGAAACCTCCAGTTTCATTATAAATGATCATATTACACATTTAATTGCGACTTTGCACTCTAAGTACATTAAGGGGACTTTTCCATTCATCCTGCAGCCAGCTGTGAGTTTCCACGACCGCGAGGATACGAAAATCAAAATACTCTTTCTTTGCATCCGTGAGAAAGTAGAACTGGACACCATACATAGAAGCTTTGGTTTCTGCGCACTACGTGCACCATGGCCAACCAGACAGCAGTATGCAGTTTGGAATAAATTGTAGAATAGGCCGTGTCCAAATTGTAAACCGAAATTCTGGATGGACACTTTGCCCGAGGGATGGGAAGGATTGATCTGCAGGCTCCACGCGGTTTACGAAAATGAAAAATAATACTCCTTATTCATTTTGGCCAAACGTGCTATAGATCACGCCTGGAGAACCCCTTCGGTTGTCTTCCAGGGGATGGACACCCAGATGAATGCTATGACGATCAATGAACAGATGTCTAGCGTTCTTCAAGATTCTCATCCGAGATTCCTTCAGGTTTGGGAACCTTGGATACATTATTCCCTGCCGTCCTTGCCTTCCACTAGCTATGACCTCTTATAGAATTGGACTCCATAGAAGCCTCTTATAGTCGTTGCCTGTGCTGGCCCTGGATCCGTGACTCTTCTAGTCTTCCTTTCTTCCATGTTTTCTCCTTGAATCTTTCTTCCTGAATCTTTCTTCTTTCCTTATTTCTTTCTATGTTCTTATATTTTCTTTTATTAGTTTGGTTTTTTTTTTCCCCATATGTTCTGAGTTGATACTTCTCGGTAGTGGTTTTTCCTCTGTTTTTTTTTTTTTTGGTAATATGATGGATTGCTGCTGCTACTATTTGGTTCAGGTTTTTGCTCGTCCCTCCTTGGTGTCATTGGACGTTCCATTATTTGGCTAATACACCCTGCTGACTTGTATCTGCTTATGTACAGTGAAGGAAATAAGTATTTGATATACAGGTGAAGGAAATAAGTATTTGATATACAGGTGAAGGAAATAAGTATTTGGTGAAACTCAAAAAATTAGAAAATCGTGCAAAAGTTCATTTATTTCAGTGCAGCAACTTAAAAGGTGACACTAATATATGAGACTCATTACATGCAAAGCAAGATAGTTCAAGCCGTGATTTGTCATCATTGTGATGATTATGGCTTACAGCTCATGAAAACCCCAAATCCACAATCTCAGAAAATGAGAATATTGTGAAAAGGTGGAATATTCTCGGCTCAAAAGTGTCCCACTCTAATCAGCTCATTCAGCCATAACACCTGCAAAGGGTTCCTGAGCCTTTAAATGGTCTCTCAGTCTGGTTCAGTAGGAATCACAATCATGGGAAAGACTGCTGACCTGACACCATCACTGACACCCTCCATAAGGAGGGAAAGCCTCAAAAGGGAATTGCAGAAGAAGTTGGATGTTCCCAAAGTGCTGCATCAAAGCACATTAATAGAAAGTTATGTGGAAGGGAAAAGTGTGGAAGAAAAAGGTGCACAAGCAGCAGGGATGACCGCAGCTTGGAGAGGATTGTCAGGAAAAGGCCATTTAAAAATGTTGGGGACTTTCACAAGGAGTGGACTGAGGCTGGAGTCAGTGCATCAAGAGCCACCACATACAGACGGATCCTGGACATGGGCTTCAAATGTCGTGTTCCTCTTGTCAAGCCGCTCCTGAACAACAAACAACGTCAGAAGCGTCTTACCTGGGCTAAAGAAAAACAGACCTGGTCTGGTGCTCAGTGGTCCAAAGTCCTCTTTTCTGATGAGAGCAACTTTTGAATTTCATTTGGAAACCAAGGACCCCGAGTATGGAGGAAGAATGGAGAGGCCCAAGGACCCCGAGTATGGAGGAAGAATGGAGAGGCCCAAGGACCCCGAGTATGGAGGAAGAATGGAGAAGCCCAAGGACCCCGAGCATGGAGGAAGAATGGAGAGGCCCAAGGACCCCGAGTATGGAGGAAGAATGGAGAGGCCCAAGCACCCCGAGTATGGAGGAAGGATGGAGAGGCACAAGGACCCCGAGTATGGAGGAAGAATGGAGAGGCCCAAGGACCTTGAGTATGGAGGAAGAATGGAGAGGCCCAAGGACCTCGAGTATGGAGGAAGAATGGAGAGGCTCAAGGACCCCGAGTATGGAGGAAGAATGGAGAGGCCCAAGCACCCCGAGTATGGAGGAAGGATGGAGAGGCACAAGGACCCCGAGTATGGAGGAAGAATGGAGTGGCCCAAGGACCCCGAGTATGGAGGAAGAATGGAGAGGCCCAAGGACCCCGAGTATGGAGGAAGAATGGAGAGGCCCAAGGACCCCGAGTATGGAGGAAGAATGGAGAGGCCCAAGGACCCCGAGTATGGAGGAAGAATGGAGAGGCCCAAGGACCCCGAGTATGGAGGAAGAATGGAGAGGCACAAGGCCCCCGAGTATGGAGGAAGAATGGAGAGGCACAAGGACCCCGAGTATGGAGGAAGAATGGAGAGGCCCAAGGACCCCGAGTATGGAGGAAGAATGGAGAGGCCCAAGGACCCCGAGTATGGAGGAAGAATGGAGAGGCCCAAGGACCCCGAGTATGGAGGTAGAATGGAGAGGCACAAGGACCCCGAGTATGGAGGAAGAATGGAGAGGCACACACTGCAAGATGCTTGAAGTCCAGTGTGAAGTTTCCACAGTCTGTGTTGATTTGGGGAGCCATGTCATCTGCTGGTGTTGGTCCACTGTGCTTCATTAAGTCCAGGGTCAACGCAGCCGTCTACCAGGAGCACTTCATGCTTCCTTCCGCAGACGAGCTTTATGGGGATGCTGACTTCATTTTCCAGCAGGACTTGGCACCTCCCACACTGCCAAAAGCACCAAAACCTGGTTCAATGACCGTGGGATTACTGTGCTTGATTGGCCAGCAAACTCTCCTGACCTGAACCCCATAGAGAATCTATGGGGCATTGCCAAGAGAAAGATGAGAGACATGAGACCGAACAATGCAGAAGAGCTGAAGGCCGCTATTGAAGCATCCTGGTCTTCCATAACACCTCAGCAGTGCCACAGGCTGATAGCTTCCATGCCACGCCGCATTGAGACAGTAATTGCTGCAAAAGGGGCCCAAACCAAGTACTGAGTACATATGCAGCTTCTACTTCTCAGAGGTCCGATATTGTTCTATGTACAATCCGTGTTTTTTATTGATTGCATGGAATATTCTCATTTTCTGAGATTGTGGATTTGGGGTTTTCATGAGCTGTAAGCCATAATCATCACAATGATGACAAATCACGGCTTGAACTATCTTGCTTTGCATGTAATGAGTCTATCTCCTATATTAGTGTCACCTTTTAAGTTGCTGCACTGAAATAAATGAACTTTTGCACAATATTCTCTTTTTTTTTGTATACATGATTTTGCGCAGGAGAGCCACTCTCTAGCAGTCAGACTGCTATAGGGCAGACCTTAAGTGATTAATGCTCACAGAGGTCCCTGAACATAGCAAATGGTATAGACCTGATCTCTTGATCAAAAAGAGGAGGCTTTTAACCTCTTCGCACCTGCGCCTCCCGTCCCTTTAAGAGTTTCAGAAGCCGGGAGGCGGGGTTTTAGGGTCATGTGACCACCGTGACCGTCACGGCGGTCACATGATCGGAATAGGTCCCGATCGAAAGGGAAGATTGGGACCATTCCGGGAGTCGCGGACATATGTGCTGGGAACGTGCAGGGCGTGCACTCTCAGAACATATGTAATTGCACGCAAATATGCGGCTGCTCGGCATCAAGGCCCAGACGCCAAGAGGCTGCATATTTGCGTGCGATCGGCATCAAGGGGTTTAACTCAAATCCTGGACAGTTGTCATGAAGGATCAACTCGAACAAAAACATTTGACATATTAACTCATTATGTCGCTGCCCCGCCTCTCCACCTCATCCAGTCAGAGAATGACTTGCATTCATTCAGAAAAAGTAAACCTGCTCTGAATGGCACTTGTACCAAGCTTCCAACCTCCTGTGTTTACAACGCCAGCCGCTCAGCACAGGATCTATTGGAGATCAGTGGAGTAACGGTGACTACTACAGAGATTTCCAATTTTCTAGCGGGATCCCACAGGTCTAGTATACATACAAGCTGGACCAGTGTAGCTATGTATAAAATATCCATTCTTGGAATTCTGTGTTCCCAACTATTATATTTTCAGAAGTCGTTTTCAATATTTTTAAAATACACAGCTTTCATTAAAACAATCCCTGGTGATCCTGCCATATAGCTCCTTGATCAGGCACTTCCTGTTTTTTGGGGGGGGGCAGTCCATCGCTGTCTCCCAGTTGTCACCCTGTCACATGCTCTCTCAAGCAAGACAACAATAAGCTTTGCCAATGCAGATTATACAGACCTGGTCCACTGTAGTCATCATCAGGAAACCCGCCCTGAAAAATGCCATGCAGCCATCGCAGGAGGAAGTGACAGCAGGAGATCAAAAGCACTGAGATGCAACAAAGGATGAAAATAAACAAAAAAAAAACCCAAAAAACTTTATTATACACAGTACACAAAGCAAACTAAATTTCATTCATTCATGGTAGTTATTCACTGCTTGGCATTCAGTTGATTTTTGTTGAGTCGGGAAAAATCTGAGCTGTGGCTCACTTTGTGGGAACCATTAATCTTGACCAAAGTAGAACGATCAACCGAGCAGGGCAGGAATTTATCGGCTGAACGGTGATCGCATCCAATCAGATTCAGACACTGTTCAGGTATTCTGACCGCCATGGATGCACAGATCCCAACACACTCAGTATACGTTCAGATCCGTCCACCCAATCCTGCACACGTCAGATTCTGACATGCTCTTGTGGCCACGCAGCCAGTACATCTGCATCCACTGCTATAGGCTGCCTGCACCCATCTGATTGAACCCTTAGTGACAGTTGAGGTGTCCCCAGCATCCATTGTTTTGTGACCGTTTTCTTTGTATATTTAAATGTTTAGTAAGCTGAGATGCACAATTATTTTGTGTCTCCCTTTTAGTGTGTCGCCTCCAGGTGGTGATTTCTCAGATCCTGTCACATCGGCAACATTGGGTATTGTTCAGGTAATGAAATCTGCAATTTACATTTTCTTTGGTAACTCCTTCGCGCTGAGTGCACGCAAATCTGCGGCCTCTCGGCGGCTGGGCCTTGGCGCCAAACTGGTGTATATTTGCACACCCAATGTAAACAAAAGATGTACCAAGAGCACGGGCCCTGCGCTCTACCCCGGCAAAGTTGCCAGCGCCTCATGGAAAGGTCCCGATCGCTACTTGCGATCAGGAGCTTTCTGATCATGTGACTGCCAGACTCTAAATCCCGCCCCTCTCCCCAATGTCACATGACTCTAAACACCGCCCCGCTTCCCGACGTCACATGACTCTAAACCCCACCCCGCTTCCTGATGTCACATGATTCTAAACCCCGCCCCGCTTCCTGAGGTCACTTGACTCTAAACCCCGCCCCGTTTCCCAACATCACTTGACCCTAAACCCCACCCCACTTCCTGACTTCACTTGACTAAACCCCGCCCCGTTTCCCGACATCACTTGACCCTAAACCCCACCCCGCTTCCCGACGTCACATGACTCTAAACTCCGCCACGCTTCCCGACGTCACATGACTCTAAACTCCGCCACGCTTCCCGACGTCACATGACTCTAAACTCCGCCACGCTTCCCGACGTCACATGACTCTAAACTCCGCCACGCTTCCCGACGTCACATGACTCTAAACCCCACCCTAGCAGTACAGTTTTAGCATAGTGACACTGTACAACTTGTGGGGGGTGATGAAGATTTTTGTTTTCTTTTTTTACACTGATTGCTTTTACACCCATAAAGGCTGTAAAAGCAATAATTTCTCCTTCTCTCTGGCTGCATTCCTGCAGCCATTGAGAAATACTGTGTGAGCTGTGATTGGTCACAGCTTGTCACATGGTACAGAGCTGTTGTGAATAGCCCTGTACCATGTGACCTCTGTGATCATTCACAGATTTCACATGTAGTAAGCAGTGATGTCAGGAAGTGACATCTTGTTTACTACTATTCATGTGATCACTGATTGGCCTATCAGGGATCACATGATCGGGACCTCACACAGAGGTCCCGTACAGCGATCTGTGTTCTGTTGTGTCTGGAGGACACAGCGGGCACGAATCGCAGTGCCGCGCGTTACCCAGGAAATGGATGCGGGGGGGCATTTAGAATCGTCCACCCGCTGCGGCAGCGCTCCCGTCCGGCCGTTTATCAAAATGGGTAGTAAGCAATGATGTCAGGATGTCATTGTTTACTACTGTTCATGTGATCACTGATTGGCCAATCAGTGATCACATAAATCGGGACCTCACACAGAGGTCCCACACAGCGATCGTTCTTCGGGCGCCGATTGCGGTGCCGTGCATAGGCAATGGATGCGAGGGGGCATTTAGAAACGTCCACCCGCTCCGGCAGTGCTCCCGTCTGGCTGTATATGTACATGGGCCGGACGGGAAGTGGTTAAGCACTTGCCCACCTGTAGGATGTCACATGACGTCCTTGGGTTTTAGTGGTTATACCAGGATGATGTCTACAGCTGGTGATGTGCGTGAAGTGCGCCACTGCAAGGAGATCTGTGGGGTGAAAATATCAAGGAATGCTCACGCAATGCTGAAAGTACAGATCGGTCTGGCTGGAGTGGTCGAGCGAAATGATCTATATCTCCCTCTGTTGTGTCGGCAGGTGTTCTGGGGGTTGGATAAGAAGCTGGCCCAGAGGAAGCACTTCCCCTCAGTGAACTGGCTGATCAGCTACAGTAAGTACACGAGGGCTCTGGACGAATACTACGAC
Organism: Staurois parvus; assembly: GCF_062004578.1. Taxonomy (NCBI): domain Eukaryota; kingdom Metazoa; phylum Chordata; class Amphibia; order Anura; family Ranidae; genus Staurois; species Staurois parvus. Next base: position 307,070 of record NW_028319379.1, on the reverse strand, counting down.
AAACACTTCCCCGAGTTCGTCCCACTGAGGACCAAATCCAAAGAGATCCTGCAGGAAGAGGAGGACTTGGCTGAGATTGTGCAGCTGGTAGGAAAGGTAAGGCCACAAAAACACAAGACGTGTCCGGCCAATCTCTGGGGCACTCGGCAGTATTGAGGTTGTACCAACAATAAATCTGAAAGTTTTACCTACTACCAGGGGCGGACTGACCATTTAGTCACTTGGGCACTGCCCGAGGGCCTGGGGTCAGTAGGGGGCCCCATGAGATGCCCCTGGTACCATTCATAGGCTTTTTTGGGTGTGGTTTGAGTGTGGGAGAGGACACCGGAGCCCCATAATTTCCTATTGCCCGGGGGGGCTCCATGAATTTTCAGTCCGCCCCTGCCTAGTACTTCTAATATACAGTACAGTCTATAGGGGGAAGGTCATATATATTTCTATTCATTGGTATCGAGTAACTTTTTCTAATGCCGCTTCAAGTGCTGTTTTCCGGCGCTTGCAAGAAACCATGGTTAGTAGTCACATATGAACAATTGGATCAAGGGTAGTTTAACTACCTGCCGACCGCAGATAGCCGAATGACGGCTGCACTGCGGCCGGCCAGTTCTGGGTGGAGGTCATATGACGTCCTCCCAGAACGCGCTCTCCTGCGCTCCCCAGGGGGCGCGCACCCGGCGATCTCCGTGATCGCTGTGTCCTACGGACACAGCTGATCACGTGATGTGGTAAAAGGCCAATCACAGCGGCCTTTTACCACCTGATCAGCGGTGTCCAATGACACGCTGATCAGAGGGAAATGCAAGTGCCGGTTCTCGGCTGCACTTTCCTCACGCTGTCAGATCGTGAGGAAAGTACTGCCGAGAACCGGCAGTTGTCAGAGCGGGGATCGGCACCGATCATCAGGGCACTGATGATCAGTGCCCTGATGATCGGTACCCAGCAGTGCCACCCGCAAGTTCCGCCCAGCAGTGCACCCACCTGTGCCCAGCAGTGCACCCACCTGTGCCACTCTGCAGTGCCACCTACCTGTGCCCAGAAGTGCCACCTACATGTGCCCAGCAGTGCCACCGACCTGTGCCCACCCACCTATGCCCATCAGTGCCACCCACCTGTGCCCACCCACCAGTGCTGCCCACCAGTACCACCCACCAGTGCAGCCCAGCAGTGCTTCCAGTCAGTGCCCAGGGGTTGTGCCAGTCAGTGCCCAGCAGTGATGCCAGTCAGTGCCGTCTATCAGTACCCATCATCAGTGTCACCTATCAGTGCCGCCTATCAGTGCTGCATATTAGTGCCGCCTATCCGTGACACCTCATTAGTGCTGTCTATCAGTGCCACCTCATTAGTAGTGCCCATCATTGCTGCCTATCAGTGCCCATCAGTGCCGCCTATCAGTGCTCATCAGTGCTGCCTCATCAACGCACATCAGTGAAGGAGAAAAATGCCTGTTTGAAAAAATTTATAATAGAAACAAAGAAACTTTTTTTTTTTTTCTTCAAATTTTTTGCACTTTTTTATTTATAGCGCAAAAAGTAAAGCGCCCAGCGGGGAGGACATACCACCAAAAGAAAGCTCTATTTGTGAGGAAAAAATGATCAAAATTTCAAATGGGTACAATGTTGCATGACCGCGCAATTGTCAATCAAAGTGCGGCAGCGCTGAAAGCTGAAAATTGGCCTGGTAAGGAAGTGGGTATAAGTGCCCGGTAGGCAAGGGGTTAATGTCGATTTTACGAATTAAAACGGAATTCCAGGAATTCAGCCACTTTGTAAAAATTGAAGGCACGCTATGAGTTAAAATGGAGTTTAGCCACTTCAAGTCCGGACACTTTTACCCCCTCTCCACTCTCTCTGCTGGCCCAGCTCCTCCACCCCACCCTCCATCCCTTTATATTTATTTATTTCAGATACTTATATAGCGCCATCAATTTACGCAGCACTTTACATATATATATTGTACATTCACATCAGTCCCTAACCCTCAAGGGGTGTACAATCTAAGGTCCCTAACTCACATTCATACATACACATACTAGGGACAATTTAGACAGGAGCCAATTCACCTACCAGCATGTCTTTGGAGTGTGGGAGGAAACAGGAGTACCCAGAGGAAACCCGCACAGGGAGAACATGCAAACTCCAGGCAGTTGGTGCCGTGGTTGGGATTCGAACCAACGACCCGAGTACTGCCAGGCAGAAGTGCCAACCATTTAGCTACTGTGCAGCCCATAACCTTTAATGTAGCTGTCAGGGGACGGATGAAGGTGAACAGTAATAAAGGGTCACTTAACCATTTCAAGTCCGGACACTTTCACCCCTTCCAGTCCGGACGCTTTCCCCCCCTTCCAGTCCGGACGCTTTCCCCCCTTCCAGTCCGGACGCTTTCCCCCCCTTCCAGTCCGGACGCTTTCCCCCCCTTCCAGTCCGGACGCTTTCCCCCCCTTCCAGTCCGGACGCTTTCCCCCCCTTCCAGTCCGGACGCTTTCCCCCCCTTCCAGTCCGGACGCTTTCCCCCCCTTCCAGTCCGGACGCTTTCCCCCCCTTCCAGTCCGGACGCTTTCCCCCCCTTCCAGTCCGGACGCTTTCCCCCCCTTCCAGTCCGGACGCTTTCCCCCCCTTCCAGTCCGGACGCTTTCCCCCCCTTCCAGTCCGGACGCTTTCCCCCCTTCCAGTCCGGACGCTTTCCCCCCCTTCCAGTCCGGACGCTTTCCCCCCCTTCCAGTCCGGACGCTTTCCCCCCCTTCCAGTCCGGACGCTTTCCCCCCCTTCCAGTCCGGACGCTTTCCCCCCCTTCCAGTCCGGACGCTTTCCCCCCCTTCCAGTCCGGACGCTTTCCCCCCCTTCCAGTCCGGACGCTTTCCCCCCCTTCCAGTCCGGACGCTTTCCCCCCTTCCAGTCCGGACGCTTTCCCCCCCTTCCAGTCCGGACGCTTTCCCCCCCTTCCAGTCCGGACGCTTTCCCCCCTTCCAGTCCGGACGCTTTCCCCCCCTTCCAGTCCGGACGCTTTCCCCCCCTTCCAGTCCGGACGCTTTCCCCCCCTTCCAGTCCGGACGCTTTCCCCCCCTTCCAGTCCGGACGCTTTCCCCCCCTTCCAGTCCGGACGCTTTCCCCCCCTTCCAGTCCGGACGCTTTCCCCCCCTTCCAGTCCGGACGCTTTCCCCCCCTTCCAGTCCGGACGCTTTCCCCCCTTCCAGTCCGGACGCTTTCCCCCCCTTCCAGTCCGGACGCTTTCCCCCCCTTCCAGTCCGGACGCTTTCCCCCCCTTCCAGTCCGGACGCTTTCCCCCCCTTCCAGTCCGGACGCTTTCCCCCCCTTCCAGTCCGGACGCTTTCCCCCCCTTCCAGTCCGGACGCTTTCCCCCCCTTCCAGTCCGGACGCTTTCCCCCCCTTCCAGTCCGGACGCTTTCACCCCTTCCAGTCCGGACGCTTTCACCCCTTCCAGTCCGGACGCTTTCAGCCCCTTCCAGTCCGGACGCTTTCAGCCCCTTCCAGTCCGGACGCTTTCAGCCCCTTCCAGTCCGGACGCTTTCAGCCCCTTCCAGTCCGGACGCTTTCAGCCCCTTCCAGTCCGGACGCTTTCAGCCCCTTCCAGTCCGGACGCTTTCAGCCCCTTCCAGTCCGGACGCTTTCAGCCCCTTCCAGTCCGGACGCTTTCAGCCCCTTCCAGTCCGGACGCTTTCAGCCCCTTCCAGTCCGGACGCTTTCAGCCCCTTCCAGTCCGGACGCTTTCAGCCCCTTCCAGTCCGGACGCTTTCAGCCCCTTCCAGTCCGGACGCTTTCAGCCCCTTCCAGTCCGGACGCTTTCAGCCCCTTCCAGTCCGGACGCTTTCACCCCCTTCCAGTCCGGACGCTTTCACCCCCTTCCAGTCCGGGCGCTTTCACCCCCTTCCAGTCCGGGCGCTTTCACCCCCTTCCAGTCCGGACGCTTTCACCCCCTTCCAGTCCGGACGCTTTCCCCCCCTTCCAGTCCGGACGCTTTCCCCCCCTTCCAGTCCGGACGCTTTCCCCCCCCTTCGCGCCCAGGCCAATTTTCTGCTTTCAACGCTATCACAGTTTGAATGACAATTGCGCGGTCATGCAACACTGTACCCATATGAATTTTTTTGAGACAGATAAAAATTTATTTTGGTGGTATTTGTTCACCACTGGGATTTTTATTTTTTTTGCTATATAAATGAAAAAGTCAAAAAATGTTGAATAAAAAGTGTTTTTCTGATAACATTTTGCAAATAAATAATCTTTCCTCATAAATATTGGACAAAATGTATTCAGCTATCTTTTCAGTTTAAAAAAAAAACCCAAATTAGTTTACAACCAAAAATGATAATTTTTTCCAAAAGATTTTTTACATTTTAATTTTATTTTTTTTTTATATATTTTTATTTTTTTACATACTGTCACCCCCTACTTGTGGGGGGTGATGAAGATTTTGTTTTCTTTTTTTTTACACTGATTGCTTTTATACCCATAAAGGCTGTAAAAGCAATCATTTCTCCTTCTCTCTGGCTGCATTCTTGCAGCCATTGAGAAATACTGTAAGAGCTGTGATTGGTCACAGCTTGTCACATGGTACAAGGTTGTTGTGAATAGCCCTGTACCATGTGACCTTTGTGATCATTCACAGATTTCATTAGTAGTATGCAATGATGTCAGAAGTGACATCTTGCTTACTACTCTTCATGTGATCACTGATTGGCCAATCAGTGATCACATGATCCGTACCACACACAGAGCTCCCGTACAGCGATCGGTGTTCTGCTGTGTCCGGAGGACACAGCGGGCACTGGATCGCGGTGCCGCGTGCTCCCAGGGAGCGCGCACAGGCAGGGAAGCGGGAGGACATTTATAAACGGCCACCTGCCCCTGCACTGCTCCCATCCGGCCGTTTATATACATGAGCTGGACAGGTTGTGGTTAAAAAAAACAAAAAAAAACCATTTATACTCACCTAGGTCGATGCAGCATCGATCTGCTGCTGCATCTGTTCTCTATCAACTCTACAGCAAGAACTGAGCGATTAAGCACTGCGGATCACTCAGTTCTCTCCCTCCACTCTGAGCGGAGAGCCGGGACTGTCAGTCACGGACCCTTTGCTCCGCTCCTCCAACACTCACTAGAGCGCTGGGCTGTGGAGGGACGGGAGGGGTTAGCTCAGGTTCTCACTGGATTGCTGAGAGGCTGAGCCAGGTGCTAGTTAAGTCTGGGTGGATCCTGACTATATGGTCAGGATCTTTTCAGAGCTTGGACTGGCTGAGTGACATCAGCCAGCAGCAGATTTTGGCCCGCTGTCAGTTAAAAATGGGTCACTGGGGTGCAGAATGAAGTGCACTTCTGTGACCTACAGGAGAAGTATGGCCACAATAGCTGTGGCTATACTTCTCCTTTACATCCAAAAAGGTGCATGGCATCTCCTGGACTTCTGTTATTTACAACTGAAAGGTTTATTGCTCTGCAAGACTCCTGGATCTGAGAGGAGAAAAGCACACAGTGCCCGCCCCTCCCCTCTGCTTCCCGTTCACAGAAGCCTTTGTATTTTGAGAATGTGTTCACATAATACCAAGGCTTCTGTGATCGTGCAGGAGGAGGGAAGGGGCGGGCATAGCAGCCGCAGCGACTCTTTGTTGAAGATGTAGAGACCCGAAGGATCTCTGTCGAGCTCCTGGAAATAAAGTGATAGCAATACAATAAACCTGTCAGATGTAAAATCTAGAGAGAAGTCCGGGAGGTTTCATGCTTCCCGGTGGACTCCACTCATAGTGTGCTTTCCCTTTCCTGGAATTCAGCTTTAAATATGAGAGTGAATAAGCACTGTTGAGGTACCATTTAGTGCAGCAATGGGCAAACTACGGCCCGGCGGACCTTTTAATCCGGCCCGCGGAGCGTGATGTGAGGCTGTCAGGATGTGTGTAGGCGGGGCAGCGTGACGAACATGAGGGGAGCTAGGCTCCTCTCACAGTCCGCCCTGAAGACCGGAACAGCGCGGGAACACGGCGAGAGGAACGCGCGGAGCAAAGGTAAGTAAATTGACACATGGGGGATGAATTACTATATGGGGGATGAATTACTATATGGGGGATGAATTACTATATGGGGGATGAATTACTATAGGGGGGATGAATTACTATATGGGGGATGAATTACTATGGGGGATGAATTACTATATGGGGGATGAATTACTATATGGGGGATGAATTACTATATGGGGGATGAATTACTATAGGGGGGATGAATTACTATATGGGGGATGAATTACTATATGGGGGATGAATTACTATAGGGGGGATGAATTACTATGGGGGATGAATTACTATAGGGGGATGAATTACTATGGGGGATGAATTACTATATGGGGGATGTATTACTATATGGGGGATGTATTACTATATGGGGGATGAATTACTATGGGGGGGATGAATTACTATAGGGGGGATGAATTACTATGGGGGATGAATTAATAGGGGGGATGAATTACTATAGGGGGGATGAATTACTATAGGGGGGATGAATTACTATAGGGGGGATGAATTACTATAGGGGGGATGAATTACTATAGGGGGGATGAATTACTATATGGGGGATGAATTACTATATGGGGGATGAATTACTATGGGGGATGAATTACTATATGGGGGATGAATTACTATGGGGGATGAATTACTATGCTTACTATGGGGGAATATTACTATACTTTCTATGGATGACACATACACATCATTCATCTTCTCTTGGTCCGGCCCCCGGGTCCAATATATGAACCAATTGTGGCCCTCAAGTCAAAAAGTTTGCCCACCCCTGATTTAGTGGGATTACAGTATTTGCTGCTTTACACCTGCTTTAATCTTGGCTGATTCTCATTGCAGGCTTCCTTGGCAGAGACGGACAAAATCACTCTGGAAGTGGCCAAACTGATTAAGGACGATTTCCTGCAGCAGAATGGATACACTCCATATGACAGGTCAGACATTATCCCGAGGATTTTGCCCAGAGGTGGGCTTCAGCCAAACTATCTGTCAAAATATATCATTTTATAAGCCATGAAATGGCGTGTCCTTGTTATGTACAGATTCATATGCATGCTAGTTTGGCCCCTGTGTATGGTACCGTCATTCAACAAATATGGCTACTGCCATTCAACACATAAAATATAGCAAACACAAGATTCATAATAGAGGAATTCTCACTGCGGTCCATGAATCGAGGGTCCTCTTCATCAGGAGAAAAATACACTATATTGAAAAAAGTATTGCGCTAGTCCTCCAAATCATGTGATTCAGGTGTACCAGTCACCTCCAAATCATGTGATTCAGGTGTTCCAATCCCCTCCATATCATGTGATTCAGGTGTTCCAATCCCCTCCAAATCATGTGATTCAGGTGTTCCAATCCCTTCCATATCATGTGATTCAGGTGTTCCAATCCCCTCCATGGCCACAGGTGTATACAATCAAGCCCCTAGGCATGCAGACCGCTTCTACAAACATTGGTGAAAGAATGGGTCGCTCTCAGGAGCTCAGTGACTCCAAGCGTGGTCCCGTGATAGGTGGCCACCTGTGCAATAAGTCCATCCGTGACATTTCCTGGCTACTAAATATTCCACGCTCAACTGTTAGTGGGATTATAACAAAGTGGAAGCAACTGGGAACAACAGCAACTCAGCCACCAAGTGGTAGGCCACGTCACATGACAGGGCGGGGTCAACGCATACTGAAGCGCACAGTGCGCAGAAGTCGCCAACTGTCTGCAGAGTCAATAGCTAAAGACCTCCAAACTTGGTGTGGCCTTCAGATGAGCCCAACAACAGTGCGTAGAGAGCTTCATGGAATGGGTTTCCATGGCCGAGCAGCTGCATCCAAACCTGACATCACCAAGTGCAATGCAAAGCGTCGGATGCCGTGGTGTAAAGCACACCGACACTGGACTCTAGAGCAGTGGAGACGTGTTCTCTGGAGTGACCAATCACGCTTCTCTGTCTGGCCATCCGATGGACGTGTCTGGGTTTGGCGGTTGCCAGGAGATTTGCACTTGCCTGACTGCATTGTGACAAGTGTAAAGTTTGGTGGAGGGGGGATTATGGTGTGGGGTTGTTTTTCAAGGGTTAGGCTTGGCCCCCTAGTTCCAGTGAAGGGAACTCTTAAGACGTCAGCATACCAAGTCATTTTGGACAATTTAATGCTTCCAACTTTGTGGGAAGAGTTTGGGGATGGCCCCTTCCTGTTCCAACATGACTGCCCACCAGTGCACAAAGCAAGGTCCATAAAGACATGGAGGAGCCAGTTTGGGGTGGAGGAACTTGACTGTCCTGCACAGAGTCCTGACCTCAACCCCATAGAACACCTTTGGGATGAATTAGAGCGGAGACTGTGAGCCAGGCCTCCTCCCCCGACATCAGTGCCTGACCTGACAAATGTGCTTCTGGAAGAATGGTCCAACCTTCCCATAGACACCCTCCTAAACCTTGTGGACGGCCTTCCCAGAAGAGTTGAAGCTGTTATAGCTGCAAAGGGCGGGGCCAACTCAATATTGAACCCTACGGACTAAGACTGGGGGTCATTAAAGGTCATGTGTGTGGAAAGGGCGGGGTCAACTCAATATTTAACCCTACGGACTAAGACTGGGATGCCATGAAAGTTTATGTGCGTGGAAAGGCCGGCCAACCGATACTGCGAGCAATATAGTCTACAGTTGTGGCCAAAATTATTCAACCCCCAATGCTGTAAAGGGGTTTAGGGACTATAGTGTACATTTGGAATTGTATTCAGAATCAAATCCTACAAGGACGTTGTAACTACCCAAATGCAACTAAAATGACATCAATTGTTTATGTAATACAGTAGTAAATGGTTCTTATGTGGTTTCTTCATTGCCACAATTATTCAACCCCTTAAAGACTACCACTCTGAAGAACAGAGGTTCATACAGGTGCTTTCCATCAGGTATTGAAAACACCTGTGGATGTCACCGAGCAGCAATCAAGCATAATAAGCACCAATTAGGCAGCTTTAAAATGACTGTGATACTCAGCTCCTTCTAGACATTTACTGGTGTGGTTACAAACATGGTGAAGGCAAGAGAATGGTCCAGGAAGACAAGAGAAGAGGTGATTTCTCTTCACAGGAAGGGCAATGGCTATAAGAAGATTGCAAAGATGTTAAACATACCAAGAGACACCTTAGGAAGCATCATTCGCAAATTCAAGGCAAAGGGCACTGTTGAAACGCTACCTGGTCGTGGCAGAAAGAAGATGCTGACTTCGACTGCTGTGCGCTACCTGAAGCGTAGAGTGGAGAGAAGTCCCCGTGTGACTGCTGAGGAACTGAGAAAAGATTTGTCAGATGTGGGTACAGAAGTTTCAGCCCAGACAATAAGACGCACACTGCGTAATGAAGGCCTCCGTGCCAGAACTCCCAGGCGTACCCCCTTGCTGTCTCCAAAGAATAAGAAGAGTCGACTGCAGTATGCCAAAAGCCATGTGGACAAACCACAAAAGTTGTGGGATAGTGTTCTGTGGACTGATGAAACAAAATTAGAACTGTTTGGGCCCATGGATCAACGCTATGTTTGGAGGAGGAAGAACAAGGCCTATGATGAAAAGAACACCTTGCCTACTGTGAAGCATGGTGGAGGGTCAATCATGCTTTGGGGCTGTTTTGCTTCTGCAGGTACAGGGAAGCTTCAGCGTGTGCAAGGTACCATGAATTCTCTTCAGTACCAGGAGATATTGGATGGAAACGTGATGCAGTCCGTCACACACCTGAGGCTTGGGAGACGTTGGACCTTTCAACAGGACAATGATCCCAAGCATACCTCCAAGTCCACTAGAGCATGGTTGCAGAGGAAAGGCTGGAACATTTTGGAGTGGCCATCGCAGTCACCAGACTTAAATCCGATTGAGAACCTCTGGTGGGACTTAAAGAAAGCAGTTGCAGTGCGCAAGCCTAAGAATGTGACTGAACTGGAGGCCTTTGCCCATGAAGAATGGGCGAAGATACCCGTAGATCGCTGCAAGACACTTGTGTCAAGCTATGCTTCACGTTTAAAAGCTGTTATAACTGTAAAAGGATGCTGTACTAAGTACTAAGATTGAATGTCACTTGGGGGTTGAATAAAACTGATAATGCTGTGAGCACAGAAAAGACATTTGTGGTTATTTCATTATAACTGTTATGTTATATTTGTCTGACCTACAAGTGCCTCTTTAATGTAAATGTAAGCAAGATGACTGAATGATCAAAAGCAATGTCAAACTGGCCAAAACACTCAATTTCAGTGGGGGTTGAATAATTTTGGCCACAACTGTATATGTGTCTTTGTAATAAGCCACATCCAACTTTAAAACCATACATGCCATTGGCGTGTGACATTACAGTTGCCTTGGGAGGCCACAGTGGATATAACATGGGCAAGCTCCACCCCATTTAAGTTGTATGTTACGGAACCAAAGTGGAAAGGAAATATCAAGTTAAATCTTTGCCATCAAAGATCTTTTGTGTTCCAATACATATAGTCACAAATCATCCAAGGGATTCAGAACCATCCGTTTACATCATATGCTGGAGAATGTGTGAGCATGTACAGGAAATCGTTTGTATCAGCCAGCAGTTGAATGGTTCAGACACCTCGAGGTCACAATTTACATAGAAAATGGAAGGAAAAGTGCATAGCCTTCAGATTATGTCCTGCAAGGCTCTCTCAAAAAGCGCACCAATGATTTGCCATGTTGTGGCTCCCTTTCCAATGCAATTGTAATGTAATTAATGTCATTTGATATGATGAATAGCAGCAGCCATATTTGTAGAATGGGGATGCTATATATTTCATGTCCACGCTAGCCTTCATATACTAGTACATGTATCCGCCATTTTATGTTTTTTTTCAATAATAATACAATTATATATTTTTACAGATTTTTGTTAAGCCATTATTTTGTTGATCGGTCTTTTTATTGAAGGTTACAAAGTCAGAAAACAAAGTCTCAAGCTGTAGGATTACAAAAGATCAGCGAAGGGGAGGAGTATGGTAGTCCAAACATTGAACTGCTATGGCCATAAAATCATATGAGCGATAACAGTCACAAAGCATACAATCCAATCCTGATCTTCGGTGGACTGGTTGACCCATGTAAGGTCGAAAAGAGAGGCTAAAATGATAAAAATGCTGGGAAATAAACCACTGGGGAGTGGTTTAGGAGTAATTGGAAGGTCACGGACTTTGGGTTCGAAGGTGGAGAAAGTGAGGAGGGAAGGTTTAAGGTGGGGGAGAGAGAAGGGAGTAAGGGGAAGGGGATTCCCTGGGGAGAACCTGGTTCTCCCGTAATAGAGAGGGCTATGAATACGTCAGGGACAATGTTATTAGGGAAGAAGCAGAGAGTCATCAAAGTGTGGGGGGTAAGAAGTGGGGTCACCCATGGATGTCAAATGGAATACTGCACAACTGTCCAATAAGACGTCTTCTATTTTGGCATCTATCATAGCCTGAGTGGTTCTATTTTTGGTTATGAGTAAGTTAAGAGAGGGGGGTTTCCAGGCTTTGGCTATGGTCCATTTTGCAGCTGTTGTGATTTGTAGAAACTGTTTAGAGTGAGTACGAGATAGTTTGGGAGGACGAGAGTTGAGCAAGGCCAGAAGCCGGTCAGGGGGTATCACTAGGGAGAAGAGGGTGGAAATTATGTGGAAGATTTCAGTCCAAAAAGTGGATGCAACTGAGCATGACCACCAGGTGTGGTGGCCTTGGCTACCACATCCTTGACAGCAACTATGGGTGTAAGATGGTAGGGAGGACGAGTGTTGAGCAGGGCCAGAAGCCGGTCAGGGGGTATCACTATGGAGAAAAGGGTGGAAATGATGTGGAAGATTTCAGTCCAAAACATGGATGCAACTGAGCATGACCACCAGGTGTGGTGACCTTGGCCATCATATCCTTGACAGCAACTATGGGTGTAAGATGGTAGGGAGGACGAGAGTTGAGCAAGGCCTGAAGCCGGTCAGGGGGTATCACTATGGAGAAAAGGGTGGAAATGATGTGGAAGATTTCAGTCCAAAACATGGATGCAACTGAGCATGACCACCAGGTGTGGTGACCTTGGCCATCACATCCTTGACAGCAACTAGGGGTGTAAGATGGTAGGGAGGACGAGAGTTGAGCAGGGCCAGAAGCCGGTCAGGGGGTATCACTATGGAGAAAAGGGTGGAAATGATGTGGAAGATTTCAGTCCAAAACATGGATGCAACTGAGCATGACCACCAGGTGTGGTGACCTTGGCCATCACATCCTTGACAGCAACTAGGGGTGTAAGATGGTAGGGAGGACGAGAGTTGAGCAAGGCCTGAAGCCGGTCAGGGGGTATCACTATGGAGAAAAGGGTGGAAATGATGTGGAAGATTTCAGTCCAAAACATGGATGCAACTGAGCATGACCACCAGGTGTGGTGACCTTGGCCATCACATCCTTGACAGCAACTAGGGGTGTAAGATGGTAGGGAGGACGAGAGTTGAGCAGGGCCAGAAGCCGGTCAGGGGGTATCATTATGGAGAAGAGGGTGGAAATGAAGTGGAAGATTTCAGTCCAAAAAGTGGATGCAACTGAGCATGACCACCAGGTGTGGTAGTCTTGGCCACCACATCTTTGAAAGCAACTAGAGTTGTAAGATGGTACAAATTTGGCGATGGTTGTAAGGACCGAGTACCAGAGAGTCCGTACTTTTGTAGTTCGTTTCCAGTGCAGTAACATTCTGCACTGAGGTTTTAGTTGCATCCAAAGCTGTAGTCCAGTCAATGGTGCCTAAAGAGACTCGTAAGGAGAGGTCGTTAAGCCATTATTTATCGGTACGTATAAAGTCCCCTATTGATTTTTTGTTTCATTTCGTGTAAACGCAAGTAAAAAAAAAAAAAGACCAATCACAGCGCCACTTCCCAAATTGATGATGTCCGTTAGGAAAGAGAAGTTGATGCAGCTGTACAAATAGCCAGTGGAAGCCAGTGTATGTACTAAACAAGCTAAGGGAAATGGATAGTAACCCCTTACTAGTTAGAAGATATAAAAATAATTGAAAAAAAAACTTAAGAAAAAATAAATAACAAATGGAAAGTAAAAATGGAAAAAAAAATAAAAATGAAAAAGAGCAAAAATACATTTAAAAAAGAGAAAAAAAAAGAAAATAAAAAACAAATGTAAAGTCCATAAATGACACAAAGTATCTATTGCAGTTCACAAAATCCTGTGTGTGAAAGGACACTTTCCCTTTCCCTTTTTCACACCAGATTTTTCCCCTTCCCACACAATATTTTGTGAACTGCAATGAATACCTTGTATCATTTGTGAACTTTACATTGTTTATTTTCAGGGGGGTTTTTTTTGTTCTGTAATTTTCATTTTTACTTTTTATTGTTTTTTTTTATTTTCATTTTCTTTTTTTACTTATTTTCATAGATTTTTGTTTTTTCAGTTATTTTTTATATTTATAGTGTCCTTTCCCACACAGGATTTTGTGAACTGCAGCGGATACCTTGTGCCGTTTATGGACATTGTTTTTTCTTTTCTTTTTTTTTTACCTATTTTCATAGATTTTTGTTTTGTTTTTTCGGTTATTTTTTACTTTTTTATATTTATAGTGTCCTTTCCCACACAGGATTTTGTGAACTGCAGCGGATACCTTGTGCCTTTTTGTGGACATTGTTTTTTATTTTTGTTTTTTTTTTACTTCACAGATTTTTGTTTTTCTTCAGTTAGTTTTATATTTATAGTGTCCTTTCCCACACAGGATTTTGTGAACTGCAGCGGATACCTTGTGCCGTTTATGGACATTGTTTTTTCTTTTCTTTTTTTTTTTACTTAGTTTCATAGATTTTTGTTTTGTTTTTTTTTTCAGTTATTTTTTACTTTTTTTATATTTATAGTGTCCTTTCCCACACAGGATTTTGTGAACTGCAGTGGATACCTTGTGCCTTTTTGTGGACATTGTTTTTTATTTTTGCTTTTTGTTTTTTTTTACTTCATAGATTTTTGTTTTTCTTCAGTTAGTTTTATATGTATAGTGTCCTTTCCCACACAGGATTTTGTGAACTGCAATGGATACCTTGTGCCGTTTATGGACATTGTTTTTTATTTTCACTTTTTAATTTGCTTTATTTCCTGTTTTCATTTTTTTTTTTTTTTTTTTTTATTATTATTTACATTATTTTTTATCTTCTAACTAGTGGGGGGGTTTGGTGATGTTTTCCTTTGTTCGTTTAGTGTAATCAGGTGACTGTTATGACCCTGCACTCTGTGACCAGAAGGTCAGGGAAGTGGCACAGAGGAAACAGATGCATGCAGCTGGGAAAATATCAAAATGTATTTTTTTTATTGGAATAAATCACTTGTATTGTGTTTACTTGGTCTATACCAACATGTTACTGATGAAAAAAAAAAGCTTTGGTACTACTTTATCGCTTTTCTCCTCCAGGTTCTGTCCTTTCTACAAGACGGTGGGCATGTTATACAACATGATTGCATTCTACGATATGGCCCGCCGCGCCGTGGAGACCACCGCACAGAGCGACAACAAGATCACATGGTCCATAATCAGGGAGAACATGGGGGAGATCCTCTACAAACTATCCTCTATGAAATTCAAGGTCAGTACTGGACCTTTATTTACAGCCACCACACTTTGAAGGGGTCAGCAGTCCCAACAACTCCGAACGAGTTGAGCAGCTGCAATGAAGCCTTCCATGCATGGCCCAGAGCTGCAGCAGTCCCAACAACCCAGAACGAGTTGAGCAGCTGCAGTGAAGCCTTCCGTGCATGGCCCAGAGCTGCAGCAGCCCCAACAACCCCGAACCAGTTGAGCAGCTGCAGTGAAGCCTTCCGTGCATGGCCCAGAGCTGCAGCAGCCCCAACAACCCCGAACCAGTTGAGCAGCTGCAGTGAAGCCTTCCGTGCATGGCCCAGAGCTGCAGCAGTCCCAACAACCCGGAACGAGTTGAGCAGCTGCAGTGAAGCCTTCCGTGCATGGCCCAGAGCGGCAGCAGTCCCAACAACCCCGAACGAGTTGAGCAGCTGCAATGAAGCCTTCCGTACTTGGCCCAGAGCTGCAGCAGTCCCAACAACCCCAAACGAGTTGAGCAGCTGCAATGAAGCCTTTCATACCTGGCCCAGAGCTGCAGCAGTCCCAACAACCCCAAACGAGTTGAGCAGCTGCAATGAAGCCTTCCGTACTTGGCCCAGAGCTGCAGCAGTCCCAACAACCCCAAACGAGTTGAGCAGCTGCAATGAAGCCTTTCATACATGGCCCCGAGCTTCAGCAGTCCCAACAACCCGAATGAGTTGAGCAGCTGCAATGAAGCCTTCCATACATTGCCCAGAGCTGCAGCAGTCCTATCAACCCCGAACGAGTTGAGCAGCTGCAATGAAGCCTTCCATACATGGCCCAGAGCTGCCTCGCCAGTCCAAACTGATGCCACTTGCTTATCTGAGGCTTTTTCCTTTTATCTTCCAGGACCCAATGAAAGATGGAGAAGCCAAGATTAAAGCAGATTACGCCCAGTTATTGGAAGACATGCAGAACGCCTTCCGCAGCCTGGAAGATTAGGAGCTGTCACCTCCGCCACCACTTCTGACCACCAACTCATCATCTCAGACCTCCACGTACTGCATCAAGACCGGAGCTCCTGTCTGTCCACTACAGAGCTCCATCCACCTCTTCCACGTTGTGTAGTCTTCATACAACGATAGTTTCCATTCCAGTGTTTTGGCTCCTGTGTGTAGCTGTAATCTGCTCGGTGTGGTGAATGTACGTAAGTCTGACCTTCATAGCGGACGGAGTGTAGGTGGGAGAGAGGTACTGATCTCCTCCTTTGAACCCCAAATCAGAAAGTTTTCCACAACCATTTTACCAGATGTAGTCTGCTGGGTCTTCTTTCATCTCCTGACCTTGAGATGATCGGAGACCACTTCTTAACCGATTTTGAAGGGCTTTTGTTTATAATGAATATATTTATATCTGTCATCCCCTTATGTTATACTCACATTCCAAACCTCTGTTTTTTTCTGTCTGTTTTAATTTTGCATTTATCTCTTTTTATTTTTCCCTTTTTGCTCAGTGAGTACAGGCGGCTCTCCAGCTATAGCTGAACTACCTATCCAAGCATGCGAAGGTTTGGTAGTACCGCCACAGCTCGGGTGTTTGATCTCGCCTACCTCATTGTACGTCTCTGTAATCTGAGCCATCGTATTTCCATTCTTTTTCATGTGTGTGCACCATGTGACTTCTGCAGAGTTTCTATGAGGTGGACCTTGGAGGGATACGCTGCCTACAGGCCAGAAAAAAAAAAAGAATAGTGCGGACTAGAGAGTGCGGTTAACCTCATGGATAAACCACCTGCTGCACTTATTTGTGCTTTGGTGCTACCTACAGCCCATATAGAATATCCTGTTACTGTGCTCGTTTCCCTCCTAACCGGTTGGGTACTAAGACCACTGATTCCTTTCAGTAGGCTTGTGGGTATCACAAATGGCAGTTTTGTTCCTTTTAGAGACATGAAAGATGAGAAAGGCCCACACTTTTAACTAGAGAAGCAGACACGGTACTCAACCTGATGTATCCAGTGCAGGGTTTCTCAACCAGGGTTCCATCAGAGGTTGCTAGGGGTTCCTTGAGGGTTCCTCCAGAGGTTGCTAGGGTTTCCTTGAGGGTTCCTCCAGAGGTTGCTAGGGTTTCCTTGAGGGTTCCTCCAGAGGTTGCTAGGGTTTCCTTGAGGGTTCCTCCAGAGGTTGCTAGGGTTTCCTTGAGGGTTCCTCCAGAGGTTGCTAGGGTTTCCTTGAGGGTTCCTCCAGAGGTTGCTAGGGTTTCCTTGAGGGTTTCTCCAGAGGTTGCTAGGGTTTCCTTGAGGGTTTCTCCAGAGGTTGCTAGGGTTTCCTTGAGGGTTTCTCCAGAGGTTGCTAGGGTTTCCTTGAGGGTTCCTCCAGAGGTTGCTAGGGTTTCCTTGAGGGTTCCTCCAGAGGTTGCTATGGTTTCCTTGAGGGTTTTTCCAGAGGTTGCTAGGGTTTCCTTGAGGGTTCCTCCAGAGGTTGATTGGGGTTCCTTGAGCAATTTCTGCCTCTCAGATAAGTTACCACTGGCACCATTGATCTATTTAGCTATCTGTAAGGGGGTAATTCCTCCCAATGACCACAAGTGTAAGGAGCATTTTTCCCACTGACCATCAGTTGTAGATATAGTAATATTTAGCAGGGGTTCCCTGAGACTGGAAAGTTATTTCAAGGGTTCCTCTGTGTTGGAAAGGTTGAGAAAGGTTGGTCTAGTGGACAACTGCCACTCATTTTAGCCTGGTCTTGAGAATCCCCCCCCCCCCCATCCCTATTCTATGCATGAAGGTAAAAAACCTTCTCTGTGCCACAGAAACACCCCCCCCCCCCCCATACTCACCCGAGCTTCCGCTTCTCCAGCGATGTGCACTGCAGACTCAGCTCCCGGGACTTCCTCTCTTCATTGGCTCCTGCTTCTGTCAATCACAGCCAGTGAGCCAATGAGAAGAGAGAGAGAGGGTGGGACCGAGCTGCGGCTCTGTGTATGAATGGACACACGGAACAGCTGGTGCCTCCATAGCAAGCTGCTTGCTGTGGGGGCACCTGACAGGAGGGAGGAGTCAGGAGCGCCATTGGGGAACCCCAGAAGAGGATCGGGGATGCTCTGTGCAAAACCATTATGCAGAGCAAGTAAGTATAACATGTTTGTTATTAAAAAAAATAAAAATGTAAGCCTTTGGTATCGCTTTAAATATAGGCTGTTATTACCATAGTTGGGAGTTCGCACATTTGTGGCCCTCTTGTTTCACAAGACACGAGGCCATGCCTCTTTTAGTCATGTGACTCAGCGATGAGGAAACTTGGCCTAGGGGTGACAGAGCCATCATCAGAATAGAGTCTACAGTAGGTTCCTATAAACTTTCTGTATTTTGATGATCTTTTATGCAGCGTTACAGCTTCACATTGGATAGCAGCAGCTTTAAAGGCTAAGTTTGCCTCTTGGAAAAAAAAAAATAATTGCACAGTTTCTTGCAGGTAAAAAAAAATGTGCATTTGTTTTTTTTTTTCTAAGGAGCCTGCAGAGCATTGCATTGCAGGTGCAATGTCAGGCTCCTGCAGGATAGCTGTCTGCATGCACCTCCTGTGGGCAGGCAGTTACTTGAAAGCAGGAAGATCAACGATCTTCGAGAGTGCTCACCAGCACTCCTTGTAGTCCATTGAGAACGGCAAAGCCGTCAGCTGCAACGACTGACGGTACTTGTAGTTTATTCATTCACAAGAAACTGTGAATGAATGATGCCACCGTGTTTTCAAATTGTTACAGCGCGTGCGTGAAGAGGATCCCCTGCCCGCTGTCACCGAGGTGGGGGGGGATCAGAGAGAGAGAGGAGGTCCAGATGTTGCAACATGTTCCACCATAAACACGGGCAGAACACGTAACATGTTCCAAAGGTTAACTTGTCCTTTTAATGAAAGTGTATTTGTCTTCCACCAAAGGCTCCTAAGTGCCTCTTTGAATGTGCTTGTAGTTTGCTATAGAGACATACCTAAAATCTAAGCCCTGCCCTCCTGTCTAAAGGCACTGCTGGCCAATGGGGGGAACTCTTCATCACAAACTGAAAGCATTCTCAGACAGGGCAATGAAGGGGCTTTTGTGGACAAGGAAGATATCAGCCAACACTATGTTGTATCTGCGGCTAGGCTGCACCTTTTGGTTTTAGATGAGATAGGAAGACACTTTAATTTCCGGCCTTGCCCGTCTTGGGGGGATCAAAGGATACTCTAGCATACCCTTAAATTCAGTTGACCTTCTGCCCCTTTATGAGTTCATATCTCACATGTTTTAATGCTTCTTTATCTTTCACAAGTGGCATAATTTTAATCTGTAGCATAAAAAAATTATAAAAATTCTCCAAACCTACCGAAAGGAATCGCTTGAAGATGGTGCAGAGCATAATGGTGCTTTTTTTTTTTTTTTAATTTGTGACTGCCAGTCTTTGTTGCATCTCCTACAGCCAAAGGGGTCATTTTTTTGTTATAGAACTAGAGGTGGAACACAAAATCCAGTATTAAGCCATAAAAATAGTCACCCGAATTTGCATTTTGTAATTGAATTTGCTGTTTTTCGAGAAAAAAAAATGGCCTGCTATTGTTCCAGGTACATGCTTGCCACATGTAGACTTCTGGACATGTTTGGGACTGTTCTGCTCTACTTCTAGCATGTTCTTCAGCATGCACAGGTGTCTTCAGACAATGCCAGACAAAGCAGACACCCAAAATCCAAAAAGTGTGGGAACGAGGTGCTGGATCACCTGATTAGACCTCTCCCTACACAAAAAGGGCCTCAAGACCGTCTTTGGTAAATACAGGAAGGTATAGGTGCCACAATAAAGGTTTAGGAGTCTAAGTATTCAAGAGGGAAACTTGCCATGCCAAAGGATGAGGAGGTAACAAGTCAACACATTTCAGAGGCTCCAAATTCCCCCTTCATTAGGGCTTCAAGTGCTGAGGCAAAGTGACTGACTTAAGTTGGCCACAGATGGATCGAAATTCGGCCAGTTCAGCAGAGACCAGCCAAATTTGGATCCAACTATGGGCATTCCCACTCGACAGAAGTCGAATTAGCGATTGATGGCTATAGCCTCGAATCTGTTTACTCTGACAGCAGAGAGCCCCACTGCCAGAATACTATTCCCCAGTAGGGAGGATTCCTTCATCCACCTCCACCAAATTATCTATGGCCAGTTTAATGGGTTTATCTCTTCCTCCACTCTTCTCCTTCAACAACCGGTTGGGTGTCCCCAATTGATTCGCCCTCCGTTGACCCATACAAGTCCACCACTTTATTTCATACCAGCTCTTGAAAACCTGATTAAGGAGGAGTTTGTAGCTGCAAACGCATTGGATTGTTACCTTTTGAATCTTCTGTAATAAAAGAAATACTCTTGGATGCCTAACAATTTGGCATGATACTCTGATTTTCCATATATCTTCTTGTATACCCCCAAATGGGCGGACTCACACCTCAAGGGGCCCCCGGGCAATAGAGGATCATGGGGCCCCTGTGTCCTCACCCACACTCAAATCACACCCAAAAAAGCCTATGAAAGGTACCAGGGGCATCTCATGGAGCCCCCTACTGACCCTGGGCCCTCGGGCAGTGCCCGAGTGCCCAAATGGTCAGTCCACCCTGCCCCCAAATCAAGGAAGGTGACTAAAAATATAAGATCAACCAAGTGGACATAACCCAACATTATGTTTACTGCGGATTTTGGTTTTGACTGAAGTTCTTCTAATATCAGGAAGTCATGTGCTAGAACCAATAGTAACCAATTGGATCATTTTTTTAAATCACCGTTCTAATCATAAGCTTCTCTCTGTTTGGCTGATGATATCTATAAACGAGTCCAAACTGTGCGGCTTCTCTTCAGAATCTCTATCCCATCTAAACTCCTTAACTTGACTGTATTTGAGTAAGTGCTTAAGAATTCACTGTAGAAACCCATTTTCCCTGTGTGGATCCATTTGTCATTGTTTATTGTGTCGTAGAATCCTCAACCCTAAAGTGAAATGTTCCTTAAAAAAAAATAATATATCCCTTTGGGGGGCTTATTGATCCTCGATGCAGGTGTGTAAAGAAAACCATGTATTTATTGTACTGTTGCTGGGCCTCCTGCGGGGGAGGCATCGGATAATGCAGCTTCTGGATCATTTCTCTTTGTTTTGGTGTTTTTCTGTTGTAAGTGTTGAGCTTTTTTTTTCACTGTATCATTTTTATTTTTTTTTCTTTTGAGCTGTAAAAGTTATGGAAGGAGAGATTTAAAAATAAAAAAGAGCACTCTGATTTTATGACTTGAAAATTGTGTAAAGTTGTTAAAATTCTTGAAAATAAAATATAAATTTAAATGTAATATTTGTCATTCCTAATGTACTCTGATGTCTTTGTAGGGTATTATTAAAAGCTATACCTACACTATATGGCCAAAATTTTCAGGACATCTGACCATCATACCTACATCGTATGGCCAAAAGTTGGTGGGTATTTGACCATCACACCTGCACTATATGGCCAAAAGATGTTGAACATCTTACCATCAAACCTACACTATATGGCCAAAAGATGGTGGACATCTTACCATCACACCTATATCGTATGGCCAGAAGTTGATGGATATCTGACCATCATACCTACACTATATGGCCAAAAGATGGTGGACATCTTACCATCACACCTACACTATATGGCCAAAAGATGGTGGACATCTTACCATCACACCTATATCGTATGGCCAGAAGTTGATGGATATCTGACCATCATACCTACACTATATGACCAAAAGATGGTGGACATCTTACCATCACACCTACATCGTATGGCCAGAAGTTGATGGATATCTGACCATCACACCTACACTATATGTCCAAAAGATGGTGGACATCTTACCATCACACCTACATCGTATGGCCAGAAGTTGATGGATATCTGACCATCATACCTACATTGTATGGCCAAAGGGGGCTGAATACAAATGCACACCACACTTTTCAGATATTTATTTGTAAAAAATGTTGAAAACAATTTCTCAATTTCCTTTCACTTCACAATTATGGGTCACTTTGTGTCGGTCTATCACATCAAATCCCAAAAAAATACGTTGACATTTTTTGGTTTTAGCATGACAAAATGTGGAACATTTCAAGGGGTATGAATACTTTTTCAAAGCACTGTAAATATGATATACAGATATACTACGATAAATACATATACTATATTACATATGCAACTCACACCTACACACGGGCTATATTGTTATATTTTCTGAACCTCAGGCAATTAACAAAAAAAAAAAAAAAGGAAAAGGTCAAATGTTTTTTTAATTCAAGCTAATGTGTGAAACTTGCTTCAAACTCACTGTTAATAACCCGATTCACTTTCAAGTTGATGGGAGGGAGGGAGAAAGGGAGGGGGGAAGGAAATTGATGGAGGGTGGAAGGAAGGAAGGGGAAGGAATGAATGAAGGAAAGAAAGAAATGGATGGAGGAAGGAAGGAAATGGAAGGAGGAAGGAAATAAGGGAATGGATGAAGGAAAGAAGGGAGGGAGAAAGGAAGAAAGGAATGGGCAGACTCACATGGATGGTCTCCAGCTCACTGGATAAGTCATAAGAATCACAGAACTGCCCGCTGCTCTGTATACAATTTCCCGCCCACACATCCCCTTCTCAGAAACTGCACAGAATGGAGTGTGGGTGGGCAGAGGTGAAGGCAGAGCAGATCCAGCCTCTCTCCTCTCCCATTGGTGCAGAGGATGGGAGGAGGAGCTGGGCACTGTGTGAGAATGCAAGAGAAGATGGACATTTAACAACAGATATGAGGCATTAGAGACCTGGGGGGAGGGCCCAGCCAATCCCCCTAAAATCCGGCCCTGAGGAGCACACGGGGGGGGGGGGGGGGGGAAGAAAGGAAGGGAAATTGACCCCTATAGTGATATCACTGACACCGGCAGGGGTGAACTGAGCAAAGCAAACAGGTACTTGTGGTTGGTAGACAGGCAGAGTGGTTCATTGATGGTCCAGGTACAAGGCAGGCAAGGTTCAGGGTAGTCCAAGTCGGATTTGTAGTCAAAAGGCAGGCAGAGTTCAGGGAGTAGTCAAAATCTGATCAGAGGTTGTCAACAAGGGAATCCAATCTAGCAGAGCAGGGCAGACAAACAGGCAGCTTGGGCACATGTAACAAATGGAGTAATATCACGCAGGAGACTGCAGGCTTGGCTGGCTTATATCAGGTTTGGTCTCCACCCAGAAAGCGGCCACATCAATTGCCTTGCAAGGTGGACAGGCAGGGTGAATGTATCACAGCCAAGACCAGGATGCTGGAATGAGACCAGCAGCTGTGATGGATCAGGAGTGCTTGACTCTCCTGGCAAGGCGACTGTGGTGGTGGGGTCCTTATAGCTGCTTGGATCACTTTTACTTTGAAAGAAATCGCCGGCTGTAGAAAAATGATATCCAATCACTGCTGCAGCCACAGCAATAACTGAGATATCGCCCTTCTCATCTGAGGACATATATGTACATACAACGGATGGGAAGTGGTTAAATATGTATGCCATTGAAATTATTTTGCCTGTCAAGGTTTCGGAAAAGAGCACTGGTTACAGCTTGTAGGAGTTTTAATTTTGCTCTAGGAGGATGCAGAATCTCTGACCTCTGTCTGGACAGTGCTGATTGGCCCTCTGCTGATCACATGCACTCTGCCAAAGAAAAAAAAAAAACTCTAGCAATACACACTAAATTGAGCATGAGCAGAAGGACTCCTAGAGCTCTGTACTATCAGCAGAGGAATTGGGGACAGTAGAAGAAGGGGAGGATGAGAGAAGACAGGATGAAGCAGCCTTTATACACAATGCCGAGGATTAACCCCTTAGGTCCCACAGTGAGTATAACAAGCACGCTTTCCTGCATCTACAAACTGATTCTACTGTTGTGGGTTCAGTAACTCTTTCAGGAGTGGTGAGCTGCAACATTATTATTATTATTATTATACAGGATTTATATTATTATCAGGGGCGGACTGACAACTCATGGGGCCCCCGGGCAATAGGGGATCATGGGGCCCGTGTCCTCGCCCACACTCAAATCACACCAAAAAAAGCCTATGAAAGGTACCAGGGACATCTCATGGGGCCCCTACTGACCCTGGGCCCTCGGGCAGTGCTCGAATGGCCAGTCTGCCCTTGATTTATATTATTATTATACAGGATTTACAGTCAGGTCCATAAATATTGGGACATGGACACAATTCTAACATTTTTGGCTCTATACACCACCACAATGGATTTGAAATGAAACGAACAAGATGTGCTTTAACTGCAGACTGTCAGCTTTAATTTGAGGGTATTTACATCCAAATCAGGTGAACCGTGTAGGAATTACAACAGTTTGCATATGTGCCTCCAACTTGTTAAGGGACCAAAAGTAATGGGACAGAATAATAATCATAAATCAAACTTTCACTTTTTAATACTTGGTTGCAAATCCTTTGCAGTCAATGACAGCCTGAAGTGTGGAACGCATAGACATCACCAGACGCTGGGTTTCATCCCTGGTGATGCTCTGCCAGGCCTCTACTGCAACTGTCTTCAGTTCCTGCTTGTTCTTGGGGCATTTTCCCTTCAGTTTTGTCTTCAGCAAGTGAAATGCTCAATCGGATTCAGGTCAGGTGATTGACTTGGCCATTGCAGAACATTCCACTTCTTTCCCTTAAAAAACTCTTTGGTGTCTTTTGCAGTCTGCTTTGGGTCATTGTCCATCTGCACTGTGAAGCGTCCAATGAGTTGTGAAGCATTTGGCTGAATATGAGCCGATAATATTCCCGAAACACTTCACAATTCATCCGGCTGCTTCTGTCAGCAGTCACATCATCAATAAATACAAGAGAAGCAGTTCCATTGGCAGCCATACATGCCCACGCCATGACACTACCACCACCATGCTTCACTGATGAGGTGGTATGCTTAGGATCATGAGCAGTTCCTTCTCCATCCTCTTCTCTTCCCATCACTCTGGTACAAGTTGATGTCGGTCTCATCTGTCCATAGGATGTTGTTCCAGAACTGTGAAGGCTTTTTTACATGTCGTTTGGCAAACTCTAATCTGGCCTTCCTGTTTTTGAGGCTCACCAATGGTTTACATCTTGTGGTGAACCCTCTGTATTCACTCTGGTGAAGTCTTCTCTTGATTGGTGACTTTGACACACATACACCTACCTCCTGGAGGGTGTTCTTGATCTGGCCAACTGTTGTGAAGGGTGTTTTCTTCACCAGGGAAAGAATTCTTGGGTCATCCACCACAGTTGTTTTCCGTGGTCTTCCGGGTCTTTTGGTGTTGCTGAGCTCACCGGTGCTTTCCTTCTTTTTAAGAATGTTCCAAACAGTTGTTTTGGCCACGCCTAATGTTTTTGCTATCTCTCTGATGGGTTTGTTTTGTTGTTTCAGCCTAATGATGGCTTCACTGATAGTGACAGCTCTTTGGATCTCATCTTGAGAGTTGACAGCAACAGATTCCAAATGCAAATAGCACACTTGAAATGAACTCTGGACCTTTTATCTGCTTATTGTAATTGGGATAATGAGGGAATAACACACACCTGGCCATGGAACAGCTGAGAAGCCAATTGTCCCATTACTTCTGGTCCCTTAACAAGTGGGAGGCACATATGCAAACTGTTGTAATTCCTACACCGTTCACCTGATTTGGATGTAAATACCCTGAAATTAAAGCTGACAGTCTGCAGTTAAAGCACATCTTGTTCGTTTCATTTCAAATCCATTGTGGTGGTGTATAGAGCCAAAAATGTTAGAATTGTGTAGATGTCCCAATATTTATGGACCTGACTGTATATTATTATTATTATTTATTATTATTATTATTATTATACAGGATTTATTATTATTATTATTATTATACAGGATTTATATTATTATTATTTATTATTATTATACAGGATTTATATTATTAATATTATACAGAATTTATATTATTTATTATTATTATTATTATTATTATTATTATACAGGATTTATATATTATTATTATTATACAGGATTTATATATTATTATTATTATACAGGATTTATATATTATTATTATTATACAGGATTTATATAATTATTATTTATTATTATTATACAGGATTTATATATTATTATTATTATACAGGATTTATATATTATTATTATTATACAGGATTTATATATTATTATTATTATACAGGATTTATATATTATTATTATTATACAGGATTTATATTATTATTATTTATTATTATTATACAGAATTTATATTATTTATTATTATTATTATTATTATTATTATTATTATTATTATACAGGATTTTTTATTATTATTATTATTATACAGGATTTATATTATTATTATTATTATTGTTATACAGGATTTATATATTATTGTTATACAGGATTTATATATTATTATTATACAGGATTTATATTATTATTATACAGGATTTATATATTATTATTATTATACAGGATTTATGGCGCCAACAGTTTGCTGAGCGCTTTACAATATAACGGGAGACAATACAGCAACAATACATTTCAATACAAGAGGGATAGGAGGGCCTGATCCTGGGAGCTTACAATCTAGGAGACATTCCATTTTTGCTCTCTAGGTACAGGTTAAGCCAAGAACAATTCTAATAATTCTGTTCATCCAGCAGGACAAAGCATCGTCTCGCCATCAATAAATATCTAAAAAAGAAAAAAAAAAGAAAAAAACAATTTGAGCGTTAGTCAAAAATCTGGAAATTCTCATTATTTTTATAAGCAGAATCCTTTTCTGAGAACCTAAAATTAAACCTTCTTTTTATTTTCTGCCGTTACTTTGTGTTGAAAACAATCTCTCCTCCTGGGGAAATGATCGCAGCGTCGCGAGGAAATACAATCCGGTGTGAAGGCTCATTTACGGCCTGACTGCGTCCAAATGAGATTTTAACCGTCGACCCTGGAGCCGATCTCGCAGCGCTGTGAAACGTCTGGCACCGAAGGGAAGAAATTTTGGCATCCGTGTCGGAGGGGAAGCTGTAAAGATGAAGATCCGTGAAAGGCGCTGATGGCTTGCATGGCTTGTTTCAGAAACGTCCCCGGCTTGAACCCAGGGGCCCCGCGAATTACACCCACACAGATTTCCAAGTGCAGAGTTTATGAAGTTGGATATACGTGTCGGGACAGGAGCCATCGAAGGGAGCTGATACTGAGCCAAATCTGGGCTATGTCATGGGCCGAACTTCTTCCTCATCCATCGAGGGACACAAGAAGTCTTTCAGCTTTCGGTTATACTGCCACCTACAGGAAGAGTGCAAAACGAAAAACTGTAGGCCAGCCGGGATAACTCAACCTACTATCAACGTGTCGGTTTTGCTAGTGTCCTAGACCAGTGGTCTCCAAACTGCAGATGTGGCCCTTTGCTTGCCTTTATATGGCCCTCGGGGCACTTTTCCTCCCACTGATGCCACAGTATTTCTTTCCACCCACCAACAATGGGGCATAATTACTGCTACTGACGTCATCAATGAGGCACTATTTATCCCATTGACACCAACGATGGGGTACAATCCCTCTCACTAACACCATTGATGGGGCACTATTCCTCCCACTGACACCATTGATGAGCCACTATTCCTCCCACTGACACCAATGATGGGGCACTATTCCTCCCACTGACACCATTGATGAGCCACTATTCCTCCCACTGACACCAATGATGGGGCACTATTCCCCCACTGATACCAATGATGGGGCACTATTCCTCCCACTGATACCAATGATGGGGCACTATTCCTCCCACTGACACCAATGATGGGGCACTATTCCTCCCACTGACACCAATGATGGGACACTATTCCCCCACTGACACCAATGATGGGGCACTATTCCCCCAACTGACACCAATGATGGGACACTATTCCCCCCACTGATACCAATGATGGGGCGCTATTCCTCCCACTGATACCAATGATGGGGCACTATTCCTCCCACTGACACCATTGATGAGCCACTATTTCCCCCCACTGACACCATTGATGGGGCACTATTTCTTCCATTGACACCAACGATGGGGTAGTATCCCTCTCACTGACACCATTAATGGGGCACTATTTCCCCCCACTGACACTAACAATAGGACACTTCCTGCCACATACACTAATGATGGGGTACTATTCCTGCCACCGACACCAATGATGGGGTACTATTCCTGCCACCGACACCAGTGATGGTGCACTATTTCCTCCCAATGATGCCAACAATAGGACCCTATTCCTCAAACTGACACCAATGATGGGGTACTATTCCTGCCACCGACACCAATGATGGGACACTTTTTCCTCTCAATGACACCAACAATAGGACCCTATTCCTCAAACTGACACCAATAATGGGGCATTATTTCATCCCAATGGCACCAATAATAGGACCGTATTCCTCAAACTGACACCAATGATGGGGCACTATTCTTCCCACTGACACCAATGATGGGGCACCATTCCTCCCACTGATACCAATGATGGGGCACTATTCCTCCCACTGATACCAATGATGGGGCGCCATTCCTCCCACTGACACCAATGATAGGGCACTATTCCTCCCACTGACACCAATGATGGGGCACTATTCCTCCCACTGATACCAATGATGGGGCACTATTCCTCCCACTGATACCAATGATGGGGCACTATTCCTCCCACTGACACCAATGATGGGGCACTATTCCTCCCACTGACACCAATGATGGGGCACTATTCCTCCCACTGACACCAATGATGGGGCACTATTCCTCCCACTGACACCAATGATGGGGCACTATTCCTCCCACTGACACCAATGATGGGGCACTATTCCTCCCACTGATACCAATGATGGGGCACTATTCCTCCACTGATACCAATGATGTGACACTATTCCTCCCACTGACACCAACGATTGGGCACTATCCCTCCCACTGACACCATTGATGGGGCACTATTCCTCCCACTGACACCAATGATGGGACACTATTCCTCCCACTGACACCAACGATTGGGCACTATCCCTCCCACTGACACCAATGATGGGGCACTATTCCTCCCACTGACACCAATGATGGGACACTATTCCTCCCACTGACACCAACGATTGGGCACTATCCCTCCCACTGACACCATTGATGGGGCACTATTCCCCCCCCACTGACACCAACAAAAGGACACTATTCCTGCCACCGACACCAATGATGGAGCACTATTTCCTCCAAATGACACCAACAATAGGACCAGTGGTGTATTTAGGTGTCGTGCTGCCCTAGGCAACACAAAAATTGGCTCCCCCACACAGAGAGACCCTGACGCCAAGCAGCACCCCCCACCCCACAAAGAGAGCCTGACATTGACCAACAACACCCCAGCCCTCCACCCCCACCCAAGGAAGCCTTCCACTACCACCGCCCCCCATACACTGGCAACACCCCCCCTAACCCTGCGAGAGAGAAGACACTCACCTTCACAGCTCTGGACATCCCCGGGAACAAAAGTCAGGCTCTGCATACACCATCAAGCAGCCCGCAGCCTCTCTCAGATCCCACCTGGTCCCCATGCTGCTTCTTTCATCCCTTCCTTTGGGGGACGGCGCTGCCCCCCTGAAAAATGCCGTTGCCGCCCTAGGCAAATGCCTTGCGGTAAATACACTCCTGAATAGGACCCTATTCCTAAAACTGACACCAATGATGGGGCACTATTTCCTGCCAATGACACCAACAATAGGACCCTATTCCTCAAACTGACAACAATGATGGTGCACTATTCCTGCCACCAACACCAATGATGGGGGACTATTCCTGCCACCGACACCAATGATGGGGGACTATTCCTGCCACCGACACCAATGATGGGGGACTATTCCTGCCACCGACATTAATGATGGGGTAGTATTCCTCCCACTGACACCAACAATAGGACCCTATTCCTCAAACTGACACCAATGATGGGGCACTATTCCTCCCACTGACATCAATAATGGGGCACTATTCGTGCCACCGACACCAATGATGGGGGACTATTCCTGCCACCGACACCAATGATGGGGTACTATTTCCTCCCAATGACACCAAAAATAGGACCCTATTCCTCAAACTGACACCAATGATGGGGCATTATTCCTCCTGCTGACACCAACAATTGGGCACTATTCCTCCTACTCACACCAATGATGGGGCACTAATCCTCCTCCTGACACAATTGGGCACTATTCCTCCTACTCACACCAATGAAGGGGCACTATTTCTGCCCCAAATACCAAAGATGCATTGTTTACTTCCACTGATGCCGGGACAATTTCTGCTCCCAATGGCCGCAGTTCCGGCCCCCCGAAAGTCTGATGGATAGTAAACTGGCCCTATGTTTAGAACGTTTGGAGAGCCCTGTCCTAGATGGTTGGATGTCTTCTCTTCAGCTCTCCTGTGTGGAAGACTAGCGTATTTCTGCTTGCACCTATTTTTTATTCTCTTCAAAATTTCTTCTTCTTCAGTCAGGACTCTTCTCTACACAGGGGCGGACTATTTGGATACTCGGGCACTGCCCAAGGACCCGGGGTCAGTAGGGGGGCCCATGAGATGCCCCTGGTACCTTTTTCATAGGATTTTTTTTAGTTTGGGCAAGGACATAGGGGCCCCCATGATCCCCTATTGCCCGGGGGCCCCATGAGTTGTCAGTCCACCCCTGTCTCTACATCACTGCTGGAATTTGCTTCCTCGGTTGCAGCGATTCTCCGCAGCCATCCTCAGCTTGGCTTTTAGAATGGCCAGACCTCACCTGATGAGACGTGGTGGGGATGGCCTGGAAGTCCCCTTTGGTTCTGGGTTTCACGAAGGACACTTTCCAAATTTTGTTTTGGTAAAAAAGGTTCTTTCCAGGTTCAGGGTCACTGGTGTTACCACAGCTCTTGCCCTATCTCAGACGTTTCGGAGTAAGAACTTGTCCACACATGCAGGCAGGGTTTACAAAAAAGCAGGTGGTTGAGCTATGGTTTTACTGCCTCTTCAACCACCAACCTAATGGGGACACCAGATGTAAAGGGGCCTTCTGATGGGGACACCTGATGTAAGAGGGACTCTTATGGGGACACCAGATGTAAGGGGGCACTCTGATGGGGACACCTGATGTAAGGGGGCACTCTGATGGGGACACCTGATGTAAGGGGGCACTCTGATGGGGACACCTGATGTAAGGGGCACTCTGATGGGGACACCTGATGTAAGAGGGACTCTTATGGGGACACCAGATGTAAGGGGGCACTCTGATGGGGACACCTGATGTAAGGGGGCACTCTGATGGGGACACCTGATGTAAGGGGGCACTCTGATGGAGACATCTGATGTAAGGGGGCACTGTGATAATGTCCACCAGATGTAAGGGGGCACTCTGATAGGGACACCTGATGTAAGAGGGACTCTTATGGGGACAGCAGATGTAAGGGGGCACTCTGATGGGGACACCTGATGTAAGGGGGCACTCTGATGGGGACACCTGATGTAAGGGGGCACTCTGATGGAGACATCTGATGTAAGGGGGCACTGTGATAATGTCCCCTGATATAAGAAAGCACTCTGATGGGGACACCTGATGTAAGGGGCACTTTGATGGGGACACCAGATGTAAGGGGCACTTTGATGGGGACATCTAATGTAAGCGGACTCTCATGGGGACACCAGATGTAAGGGGGCACTCTGATGGGGACATCTGATGTTAGGGGGCACTCTGATGGGGACACCTGATGTAAGGGGGACTCTGATGGGGACATCTGATGTAAGGAGGCACTCTGATGGGGACATCTGATGTAAGAGGGACTCTGATGGGGACACCTGATGTAAGGGGCACTCTGATGAGGACACCAGATGTAAGGGGGCACTCTGAATAGGACATCTGATGTTAGGGGACACTCTGATGGAGACACCTGATGAAAGGGGGCACTCTGATGGAGACATCTGATGTTCGGGGGCACTGTGATGGTGTCCCCTGATATAGGAAAGCACTCTGATGGGGACATCTGATGTAAGGGGGCACTGTGATGGGGACACCAGATGTAAGGGGGCACTGTGATGGTGTCCCCTGATATAAGAAAGCACTCTGATGGGGACACCTGATGTAAGAGGGACTCTGATGGGGACACCAGATGTAAGGGGGCACTCTGAATAGGACATCTGATGTTAGGGGAAACTCTGATAGGGACACCCGATGAAAGGGGGCACTCTGATGGGGACATCTGATGTTCGGGGGCACTGTGATGGTGTCCCCTGATATAGGAAAGCACTCTGATGGGGACATCTGATGTAAGGGGGTACTCTGATGGGGACACCAGATGTAAGGGGGCACTGTGATGGGGACACCAGATGTAAGGGGGCACTGTGATGGGGACACCAGATGTAAGGGGGGCACTGTGATGGTGTCCCCTGATATAAGAAAGCACTCTGATGGGGCCCCTGATGTAAATGGGCACTGTGATGGGGCCCCTGATGTAAAAAAGCACTGTGATGGGGCCCCTGATGTAAGGGGGCACATATTCTGTTTAATCATCTTAATCTAATGACAGCCTAACACATACTAGTGTTTCCCAGGTCATGACACAGTGGGGGGAGATTTACTAAATCTGGAGCACTGTGCATGGGAGCCAATCAGCTTCTAACTTCAGCTTGTTATATTAAGCTTTTGACAATAAAACCTGGAAGCTGATTGGTTTCTCTTCAGAGCTGCACCAGATTTTGTACCATGCAGGTTTAGTAAATAACCCCCCTATGTGACAGACTGACAGTGGCTCACACACGGCGATGACATTCTGCCCCCTGACCTTTTTTACTGCACCCCAGATTAGGAAGGCTAGATCCGGCCCTGCATGATCGACTTCTGTATAACCAGCCTGTCGGGATTTTTCCTGATCGATCAGATCGATGATGGCAGGGAAGTCTCCCAGTTCTCAGAATACAAGAGAACAGAGGGAGGGATTTCCCCATCCACATCGAATATGTGGATGGGGGAATCAGAAAAACGATTCATGTATGCGCTGCCATTGGACATCTGCACACGGGAAATTTCGGTTTCATTTCGGAAGAAATTTTGTTTCGTCATATTCGTTAAGTCGAACCGATTCATTTTCGGGATTTGTTTTGTATCTTCGGCATTCTTTTTTCGTATATTCGTCAGTCTAAGTGCATTCAAAATCTTTTGCAGTTTTTTTAAAGATACATGAAAACTATTTGGAAGGATTCGATATTTGTGGATGGAACGGGATTCCCCTTGTGACAGCAGAATGTAAACAAGTAGGGGCATTAAAAAATATTTTTGAAAAACAGTGTGAGAGGTCCTTCAGGTCTGGAATGGATTTTGAGGGTGAACCGCATGCCCAAAATAAAAAAAAAAAATGCCTGGGGTTCCCCTCCAAATCCATACCAGACCCTTAGATATCGTCATGGCCAAAAATATTGTCGTCCCTCCAGTAATGCCCGTAGCGAAAAAAAGGAAAGGAAAATTAGCGCAGGGCAGGCATGACTAGGCCTAGAGTGGGAAGGAGAATAAGAAAGGGTTAATGATGTGCCAGGGGGGTGTGGAAAAGTATAGCTGGGTGTGCTGGTTGGTGGAGAGAGAGCGTGGGTGGGCTCTGCCGCACCTTAGGGTGGGGTGTCCCGGGGGGGGGGGAGGCATCATTTCGGAGCTGGACGTTGGTGAGTGAGATTCATTCCTTCCCAACGCCAGCATATTGTTAGGGCCTTTTTCCCTGGGGGTCTCGTTGCGGTCTTTGGGGGGCTGTCATGGAGGGCTTGGTGGCCCAGCTGCGTGAGGCGGCAGCCTCTCATGGGATGGACTGGCTGCAGAGCCGGGTCTCTGCCTTCCTGCAGGACCCGGGCGAGTCCCTGGACCCGGGCTTATCGCAGGGCCCGGGCTCATCACCAGAGGGAGGGGGGCGGGTGCGCCCACGTGCTCGGGGGTCTCGGCCTCCGGAGCGCTGTAGTCCGGGCTCCCCTCCCCCAGAGCTCAGCGCCGGGTGTCTGCCTTCCTGCAGGACCCGGGCTTGTCCCAGGAC
This sequence comes from Staurois parvus, assembly GCF_062004578.1. NCBI lineage: Eukaryota > Metazoa > Chordata > Amphibia > Anura > Ranidae > Staurois > Staurois parvus. Next base: position 273,445 of record NW_028319379.1, on the reverse strand, counting down.
CTGGGTCTTTCACAGGACCCGGCCTCATCACCAGCGGGAGAGGGGCGGGTGCGCCCACGTGCTCGGAGGTCTCGGCCTCCGGAGCGCTGTAGTCCGGGCTCCCCCTCCCCCAGAGCTCAGCGCCGGGTGTCTGCCTTCCTGCAGGACCCGGGCTTGTCCCAGGACCTGGGTCTTTCACAGGACCCGGCCTCATCACCAGCGGGAGAGGGGCGGGTGCGCCCACGTGCTCGGAGGTCTCGGCCTCCGGAGCGCTTTAGTCCGGGCTCCCCCAGAGTTCAGCGCCACACTGGGAGCCCCGTTCGGGACCCTCCGGCCCCGCTGGCAGGGCGCTCCATTGCCTCTGCTCGCGGGGAGGCCGGGAGGAATCCGCAACGGCGGAGCTCGGCGGGCGGGGTCTCGCGGGGAGGAAGCCCCTCCCCTCCCGCCCGCGCGGCTGAGGAAGCAGGATGTCACCGGCTCCTCCACTGACCAGGTGCCTGTCAGGGAGGGAGCCCAATGAGGGAGACGCAGCGCTGCGGCTGCCGGGCTGTCCCCTGCTGCAGCCGGCAGGCCCCATGGGAAGCGTGGAGCGGCGGCTCCGAAGAGCCACAGGCTGGATGAGAGTGCTGCCGGGGGCGTGTCTGGTCGGACCCCAGGGACGTCGATGGGCGTGGCTGGTGCCGGGAGGCGGAGCCAGCAGAGGCACAGCGCTCGAGGATCCGTGGCTCCTGGGACTGGGAGGCCATCCGGCCGTCGAGGGGAGGACGTGAGATCGGAGGGCGAGCTCTGTCGGAACCCGATGCGGGGGCGACAGCTGGCCGCTCGGCATCGCTGGACGTGGGTCGCGCGGCTGATGGGACGTCTCCTGGGCAGCCTGGTGAGTTACCTTTTTCTTCGGCGCTAGGGGACCTGTTGGGGGGCGGGGCCTCGGCGGTGCGGGAGGTCGGCGTTCCCGATTCGGGTCTCGGGGGGGGGGCTCTGCGATTTGATTTCAGGTTTGCGTAACTTGTTGCAGCGCCTTGAGCGGGGCGGTAGTGGGGTCCCTGGGCCTGCTGCGGCGTGGCTCCCGCCGGCTGGTGGGGACGGTTTACAGGTCCGAGTGCAGGACGGGGGGGCCGTGCGGAGATCGGTGGTTTCTCCTCCCTCTGGTTCTGGGCCTGCGGTGGTTGCGGCGGAATCTGATGCTTTGGGTTCCACGGCTTTGGATGGGGGTGCGGGGGTGTCCGGAGCGGTCGGCTTGGCGGACTCGGCCAAGTGCGAGGTATACGTGTGCTTCGAGGGCCCTTTAGGTGCGCACTTGCCATTGGAGGTTCGGGAGCGGATTTGGAGCGGGGAGTATGTGGAGATCTTCACGCTCTTGCCGTTGGAGCGTTTTCCTTTAGAGGGGTTGCGGGTTGACGAGGGCAGGCGGGAGGAAGCGGAGAAGCGGCGTTTTCGCTTTATCCCGCGTACTTTTGCAAATTGGATGCAGGCGTTTGCGATCATGGCCAGTGTTATTGGGGAGAAGGCTCCTGAGCATTGCTCGGCGCTCTTTTGTTACCTTGACGCCATTAGCGAGGCTCACAGGGTTTACGGTGGGACTGCGTGGCTTCGGTATGATGAGCAGTTTCGGCAGTGGCGGGCTGTTCGCCCTTCATTGCGTTGGGACCATAAGGACATTGGCCTTTGGATGCGCCTCATGACTCCAGCGAGGCCTCCTGGTCCGTTTTTTCAGGGGGGGGCCGGTGGTTCATTCTCCCCCGGACAATCGGCCTCAAAGCGTAGGGGCTTCTGTTGGCAGTTCCAGGAAAGCGCTTGTCGTTTCGGAGGGTCCTGCCGTTTTAAGCAAGTGTGTCTCGGTTGCGGCGGCTCCCATCCGTTGTCGCGCTGTTTCAAGCGGGGCAGAGGCCCTTCCGGCGAGCATGCGGGTAAGAGGGACGACACCGGTGAGGGTGGAAAGGATGCAGCCTTTCCTAGATAGATATCCTGATCGGGCAGCCGCTGTGCTGCTGGCGGCAGGGTTTTCGGAGGGTTTCCACATCCCGTGCACTTTGACTTCCGTTCCCCCCTTGGCTCGGACTTTGCGGTCGGCCTTGCGGCATGCGGAGGTTGTTTCGGTTAAGTTGCAAAAAGAAGTGGGGTTAGGTCGTATGGGCGGCCCATTTTCTTGCGCCCCGTTTTCGGATCTGGTGGTTTCCCCCTTGGGGGTGGTGCCCAAGAAGGAGCCGAATTCGTTTCGGTTAATTCATCACCTGTCTTTTCCAAAAGGGGGGTCGGTGAATGACGCTATCGATCCGCAGTCCTGTTCGGTTTCTTACACGTCGTTTGACGCAGCGGTTTTCTGGGTTCGTCGTTATGGGCGTGGTTCGCTTATGGCGAAATCGGATGTTGAGTCCGCATTTCGATTGTTGCCGGTACATCCGGACAGTTTTCGTTTCTTGGGTTGTCATTGGGAGGGCTCGTTTTACGTTGATAAGTGCCTTCCCATGGGGTGTTCCATATCTTGCGCTTTGTTTGAGCAGTTCAGTTCGTTCGTGGAGTGGGTGGTGCGGGATGTTTCCGGGGTCAATTCTGTCATCCACTATTTGGATGATTTTCTTTGCGTGGGTCCGCCAGCTTCCAGAGTGTGCGCAGTTTTGCTGGCCACTTTGCAACACGTTGCTGAACGTTTTGGGATTCCGCTGGCTTTGGACAAGACGGAGGGCCCGGCTTCGGTCATTACTTTCCTGGGTATCGTTTTGGACTCTGATGCTATGGAGTGCCGGCTGCCTGGGGACAAGCTTTTGGCCCTGCAAGGGGAAATTGGTGGGGTGCTCGGCAAGCGAAAAATTCAACTGCGGGCCTTACAGTCGTTGTTGGGTAAACTGAACTTCGCTTGTCGCATCCTGCCAATGGGTCGGGTGTTTTGCCGCCGGTTGGCGGCGGCGACGGCAGGGATTACTTCCCCTTTACATTTTATTCGTTTGACTAGGGAGCATCGGGAGGATTTGCGGATTTGGCACAATTTTTTGACTTCGTTTAACGGACGGGCTTTGTGGATGTCTGGCCCGGTCAGCAATTTTGATTTGGACTTGTGCAGCGGCTTCCGGGGGTTATGGGGCCTTTTTTCAGGGACGGTGGAGTGCGGCTCCGTGGCCTCCTTCCTGGGTGGCGGCGGGTTTCCTTCGTAACCTGGTTCTGTTGGAACTTTTTCCGGTGGTCTTGGCGGTTGAGGTTTGGGGTGCAGATTTTCGGAATCAGAAGGTTCGTTTTCATTGCGAAAATTTGGGGGTGGTTCAGGTCATCAACCGGGTGTCGGCTGCCTCGCGGCCGGTGGTTGGCCTGCTTTGCCATTTAGTGTTGCGTTGCCTGCAGCTGAATGTTTTTATCCATGCGGTGCATCTCCCTGGGGTGGACAACACTTTGGCTGACGCTTTGTCTCGTTTTCAGTGGGACAAATTCCGGGAGTTGGCGCCGGCTGCGGAGCACCGTGGGGTTCCTTGTCCCGACTGGCTGTGGGAGATTGCCTTGGGGTCGTATCCGGCTGGATCCGGCGGTCGGTGAGTGAGGCGACATGGTCTGCGTACTCGACGGTTTGGCGGGAGTGGCTGGACCTGTTACAACAGGTCGATCTTGATCCCTGGGGGCCGGAGGTGCGTGTGGCATTGCTGTACTATTTGGCGAGGAATTTGGAGCGGGGGGTGTCTGCTGCGGCGGTGGATCGGCGGTTGGCTGGTTTGGCCTTCTTTTTTAAGTTACAAGGGTGTCGGGATTTTACCAAAGATTTCTGGGTGCGTCAGGCTATTCGGGGTTACCGTAGGGCTCATCGCAGTAGGGATTCTCGTCGCCCGGTGTCCTTCGAGTTGTTAGGATCTTTATTTACACATTTGCGGTTTGTTTGTTCTTCGGACTTTGAAGTGGGCTTGTTTAGGGCGGCTTTTGCGGTGGCCTTCTTTGGGGCGTTGCGTATTGGGGAGCTTGTTAGTCCATCCAAATCGGTGCTTGGGGGGTTGTTGGTGGATGATGTTGTGTGCTCGGGCGACTGGGTGGAGGTGTTCATCCGTCGGTCTAAGACGGACCGCTGGGGTCGTGGTGCGCGGGTTCGGTTTCTTGCCCTTCCAGGATCACTAGTGTGCCCGGTGCATGCGGTTCGAGAATTTTTGTCCCGGCGTCCGGTGGGGCAGGGGTTCTTTTTGATGCATGCTGATGGGTCCCCGTTAACTCGTTTTCAATTTGTGTCGGTTTTTTCGGAAATGTTTACGGGATGTTGGTTTGGATGCGTCTTTGTATACTTCACACTCGTTTCGTATTGGGGCTGCTACTGAGGCCGCCCGGTGGGGTTTGTCGGATGAGGCGGTAAAACGGATTGGTAGGTGGGATTCGCAGAGATTTCGCCTGTACGTTCGCCCGCATCTGCTGGGGGACTAAGGGTGGTTTCCGGGTTTTTTGGTTGCTGGGGCTGGGGGAGTTTGTCCTGTCTCTGTGATGTTGTTGGTTCTTGTGGTAGTTTTTGTTCTTTTATTTCAGATGGAGCAGTTTGCCTGGTCTGGATCCTGGGGCACTCCTACGTTTTTTGGGGGGCTCGGCGGGCGGATGTGCGGCCTAATGGCCGGCAGCTGGGATTGGCTAGGCAAGCGGCTTGTGTCTGATGGATAGGTGTGCCGGGGATGTTGTGGGGTCGTGTGGTACCTGAGGTGCGGCGTTTTGCATGCCTGGATAGACCGCCGGATGTTTTGGTGATTCATGCGGGTGGCAACGATCTAGGGGTTCGGTCCATGCGGGAGCTGGTGCGGGATGTTAAGCTGGATTTTCATCAATTACGTCGGGATTATCCCGAGATGGTGTTGGTGTGGTCGGACATGGTAGCCCGCACCTCTTGGCGTTTGGCGCGGTCGGTGGAGCGGCTCAATAAGGCTCGGATCAAGGTCAACAAGGAGGTGGGGCGCTTCTTTGTTCGGAATGGGGGGTTGGTGGTCCGGCACGTTGAGTTGGAGGTTGATACTTGGCGGTATCTGCGGAGTGATGGGGTTCATCTCAATGCCGTTGGCACGGATTTATGGGCTCTGGGTTTGCAGGACGGAGTTCAGAGAGCTGTTCGTTTGTGGTGGGGCACGCATGGGTAAGGGATTACCCAGCGTGCTGTGGCGGTTGTTGGTCTTGGAGGCGGTTCTTATCTTGGAGGTACTGATAATGGTGTGGGACCCATCCGTGGTATGGTGTGCCCGGGGACATTCCAGTTAACCAAGGTTTAACTGGAAGGTGGTGGTGCTGCACTGCGGACGGTATGGTTGTCTCCGAGCTGGTTGGTTGCGGCTGGAGGCCTTTGTGTAATATGGTTATCCGCAGGTGCATTTCAGATCATTTTTGTGGGGTGCCTTCGAAGACCAACAACAACAACTCTGTATGTTTCTGTTATAAGGAATGGTTGGTGTTAAAAATGTTTGTTAATAAAAGGCCATGTTGGTTTTTTACTCCAAAATTGGTGTCATGGTTTTTATTTAAGTATAGTAAGGGGGGGATTTGGATGACCCATCTCTGGTGCTCTAGTCAAGTAATGCCCGTAGCGAAAAAAAGGAAAGGAAAATTAGCGCAGGGCAGGCATGACTAGGCCTAGAGTGGGAAGGAGAATAAGAAAGGGTTAATGATGTGCCAGGGGGGTGTGGAAAAGTATAGCTGGGTGTGCTGGTTGGTGGAGAGAGAGCGTGGGTGGGCTCTGCCGCACCTTAGGGTGGGGTGTCCCGGGGGGGGGGGAGGCATCATTTCGGAGCTGGACGTTGGTGAGTGAGATTCCCTCCCGCCCTCCCCTGTTATAGGGAGTTTTGTGTTCCTCTCGGGGGACAGGGGGTTGTTTCGGTCTTAGGCGGTTGTTGGTCTTGGAGGCGGTTCTTATCTTGGAGGTACTGATAATGGTGTGGGACCCATCGGTGGTATGGTGTGCCCAGGGACATTCCAGTTAACCAAGGTTTAACTGGAAGGTGGTGGTGCTGCACTGCGGACGGTATGGTTGTCTCCGAGCTGGTTGGTTGCGGCTGGAGGCCTTTGTGTAATATGGTTGTCCGCAGGTGCATTTCAGATCATTTTTGTGGGGTGCCTTCGAAGACCAACAACAACAACTCTGTATGTTTCTGTTATAAGGAATGGTTGGTGTTAAAAATGTTTGTTAATAAAAGGCCATGTTGGCCATTTACTCCAAAATTGGTGTCATGGTTTTTATTTAAGTATAGTAAGGGGGGGATTTGGATGACCTATCTCTGGTGCTCTAGTCATGCATTTCTGTCCGATATTGCCCCACTTCACCCAGAAAATTGCTGCCATGACAAATGTTTCGGCATTCTCATGTTTATTTCTTTGGTTTGTATTGGTGACACAAAAAAAGTGGAGAAACAAAAAGCCAAATCTGACACATTCCACCCAAAACCCCAAAAACGTACTGAACAAAATTATTGGCACATTTTCAAAATTGTAAGAAATAATTGCACTCCAGGTTTGTGATGTTACTGTAATTTGTCATTAAACTCCCCTATATCCATGACCAGGTGCTGACAACATAGACATCACACCGACAACCAGGGACAATGGTGGAAAATGGCCTCCACCTTTCTGTTGGGTGTCTCTGTGTGCCACATGGAGCATGGAGGAGAGAAAGAGCAGCAAAGAATTGTCTGAGGATTTGAGAACAAAATTTGTGAAAAAGCATGGACAATCTCAAGGCTACAAGTCCATCTCCTGAGATCTTAATGTTCCTGTGTCCACTGTGCACAGCATTGTCAAGAAGTTTACAGCCCATGGCACTGTAGCTGATCTCCCTGGACGTGGACGAAAGAGAAAAATTGATCAAAGATTGCAACAAAGGATTGTTGGAATGGAGGCTAAAGAACCTCAATCAACTTCCAGACAAATTCCAGCTGACCTTCAGGCACCGGGTACAACTGTGTCCACTTACAGTATACATCACCATCTGAATGAAAAGGGACACTATGGTAGGAGACCCAGGAGGACCCCACTGCTGACACAGAAATATGGAGAGAGGCCCAGGAGGACCCCACTGCTGACACAGAAATATGGAGGGAGATCCAGGAGGACCCCATTGCTGACACAGAAATATGATGGGAGACCCAGGAGGACCCCACTGCTGACACAGAAATATGATGGGAGACCCAGGAGGACCCCACCGCTGACACAGAAATATGGTAGGAGGCCCAGGAGGACCCCACCGCTGACACAGAAATATGGTAGGAGGCCCAGGAGGACCCCACCGCTGACACAGCAATATGGTAGGAGGCCCAGGAGGACCCCACCGCTGACACAGAAATATGGTAGGAGGCCCAGGAAGACCCCACCGCTGACACAGAAATATGGTAGGAGACCCAGGAGAACCCCACCGCTGACACAGAAATATGGTAGGAGACCCAGGAGGGCCCCACCGCTGACACAGAAATATGGTAGTAGACCCAGGAGGACCCTACCGCTGACACAGAAATATGGTAGGAGATCCAGGAGGACCCCACCGCTGACACAGAAATATGGTAGGAGGCCCAGGAGGACCCCACCGCTGACACAGAAATATGATAGGAGACCCAGGAGAACCCCACCGCTGACACAGAAATATGGTGGGAGACCCAGGAGGGCCCCACCGCTGACACAGAAATATGGTAGTAGACCCAGGAGGACCCCACCGCTGACACAGAAATATGGTGGGAGACCCAGGAGGGCCCCACCGCTGACACAGAAATATGGTAGTAGACCCAGGAGGACCCCACCGCTGACACAGAAATATGGTAGTAGACCCAGGAGAACCCCACCGCTGACACAGAAATATGGTAGGAGGCCCAGGAGGGCCCCACCGCTGACACAGAAATATGGTAGGAGATCCAGGAGGGCCCCACCGCTGACACAGAAATACAAAAAAGCCAGATTGTAGTTTGCCAAAACTTACCTGAGGAAGGCAAAATGCTTTTGGGAGAATGTGCCGTGGACAGATGGAACAAAATTCCAGCTTTTTGGTAAAGCCCATCATTCTACTGTTTTTAGAAAAGCAATGAGGCCTTCAAAGAAAAGAATCCAGTCCCTCCAGTCACACATGGTGGGGGGGTCACTGGTGGTTTGGGGTTGCTTTGCTGCTTCAGGCACTGGATGTCTTGACCGTGTGAATGGCATTATGGAATCTGAAGACCACCAAAGAATTATGGGGAGCAATGTAGGGCCCGGTGTCAGACAGTTGGGTGTCCATCAGAGGTCATGGGTCTTCCAGCAGGACAATGACCCAAAGCACACGTCAAAGAGCCCCCAGAAATGGTTTCAGACAAAGCGCTGGGGAGGACTGAACTGGCCAGCAATGAGTCCAGATCTCCATCCCATAGAGCTCCTGTGGAGAGATCTCAGACCAGCAGTTGGGAAAAGGAACCTTCCAATCTGAGAGACCCGGAGCAGTTGGTGGAAGAAGAGCGATCCAAAATTCCAGTAGAGAGATGGAAGAAACTCATTGATGGTGACAAGAAGTCATTGATGTCAGTTATTTTTTCCAAGGGGTGTGCGACCAAATATTACATGGAGGGTGCCAATAATTTTGTCCAGTCCAGTATTGAGGTTTTGGGTGAAATGTGTCAGATTTGGCTTTTTGTTTCTCCACTTTTTTGTGTCACTAATACAAACAAAAGAGAGAAACATGAGAATGCGGAAACATTTGTAATTTTAGGATAAATAGGACATTTTTCATGGGACCGTTTAGGAACAATAAACATTTCTACATTTTCTCTATAATAAAGTTTAGGTCCATTTTAAAATTTCCTTCACTTTTTATGAAGCTGAACGTTAAAAGCTAAAATCCACGGATAGTTCTTTGCAGTGAATATTCTTTTATAGTTTGCTGCTCTCTAGTGGTTTGTTTTCACAATTCGTTCATATATTCTGTATATATCCAATCATCAAAATCGCTTAACATGTTCATTTCAGATGCCATATTATTATTATTTTTTTTACTCATTAAAACCATCCTTGGTGATGCTGTCGTGGAGGTCTTGGTTTATACACTTTCTGTTATAGGGTGACAACGCTTTGTCGTGGTCTCCCAGTTGTGCTCTTGTGTTGGTGTCAGTGGGCAGAATAGTGCCTTATCATTGGTGTCGGTGGGAGGAATAGTGCCCCATCATTGGTGTCGGTGGGAGGAATAGTGCCCCATCATTGGTGTCAGTAGGAGGAATAGTGCCCCATCATTGGTGTCAGTGGGAGGAATAGTGCCCCATCATTGGTATCAGTGGGAGGAATAGTGCCCCATCATTGGTGTCAGTAGGAGGAATAGTGCCCCATCATTGGTGTCAGTGGGAGGAATAGTGCCCCATCATTGGTATCAGTGGGAGGAATAGTGCCCCATCATTGGTATCAGTGGGAGGAATAGTGCCCCATCATTGGTGTCAGTGGGCAGAATAGTGCCCCATCATTGGTGTCAGTGGGTGGAATAGTGCCCTATCATTGGTGTCAGTGGGAGGAATAGTGCCCCATCATTGGTATCAGTGGGAGGAATAGTGCCCCATCATTGGTGTCAGTGGGAGGAATAGTGCCCCATCATTGGTGTCAGTGGGAGGAATAGTGCCCCATCATTGGTGTCAGTGGGAGGAATAGTGTCCCATCATTGTACAGCGCTGAGCAAACCCTTTGGCGCTATATAAACTCGTAGTAATAATAATAATAATCATTGGTGTCACTGGGACTAATAGTGCCCCATCATTGGTGTCAGTGGGAGGAATAGTGCCCCATCATTGGTGTCAGTGGGAGGAATAGTGCCCCATCATTGGTGTCAGTGGGAGGAATAGTGCCCCATCATTGGTATCAGTGGGAGGAATCGTGCCCCATCATTGGTATCAGTGGGAGGAATAGTGCCCCATCAGTGGTGTCAGTGGGAGGAATAGTGCCCCATCATTGGTGTCAGTGGGAGGAATAGTGCCCCATCATTGGTGTCAGTGGGAGGAATAGTGCCCCATCATTGGTGTCAGTGGGAGGAATAGTGCCCCATCATTGGTGTCAGTGGGAGGAATAGTGCCCCATCATTGGTGTCAGTGGGATGAATAGTGCCCCATCATTGGTATCAGTGGGAGGAATAGTTACCCATCATTGGTGTCAGTGGGAGGAATAGTGCCCCATCATTGGTGTCAGTAGGAGGAATAGCGCCCTATCATTGATGTCAGTGGGAGGAATAGCGCCCCATCATAGGTGTCAGTGGGAGGAACAGTGCCCTATCAATGGTTTCAGTAGGAGGAATAATGCCCCATTATTGGTGTCAGTGGGAGGAATAGTGCCCTATCATTGGGAGGAATAATACCTCATTATTGGTGTCAGTGGAAGGAATAATGCCCCATTATTGGTGTCAGTGGCAAGAACTATGGTCCTGTGTGGCTGATGGTGGGGAGATTAATGCCCCAAGGGCCAGCTAAAAGCAAGCAAAGGGCTGCATCCAGGCCCCAGGCTGCAGTTTGGAGACCACTGGTTTAAAGTATCATCCAGGACTACAGAATGGAGATGCAAATGGCCTATTAAAAAGACCTCATGGATGTCTGCACCTATTGTTGGTGTCATTGGGAGGAATTGTGCCCAATCATTGGTGTCATTGTGAGGAATTGTGCCTCATCATTGTTGTCATTGGGCCCGATCATTGATGTCATTGGGTCAAATTGTACCCCTTTATTGGTGTCAATGGGGGGAATTATGTCCCATTGTTGGTATCAGTGGATGAAATTATGCCCCTAGGGCCAGATAAAAGCAAGCAAAGGGCAGCATCTGGCCCCCGGGCCGCAGTTTGGAGACCAATGCTTTGAAGCACGGAAATGTAGTTTTCCAGTCACTACATGGTGAGGATGGCCATCTGCGCTCCAATAAATCTATATGTCAGGCTAGAGACTGATTCTACTGGCCTTGCATGAAACAAAATGGGGAGCATTATTGCCTATCATAGGGCAAACGGAGAGTGCTGGACCAATGAAACTTGTCTGTATTGGCTTCCTATCAGGGGCGGACTGACAACTTATGGGGCCTCTGGGCAATAGGGGATCATGGGGCCCCTGAATCCTTGCCACACTCAAACCACACCCAAAAAAGCCTATGAAAGGTACCAGGGTCATCTCATGGGGCCCCCTACTGACCCCAGGCCCTGGGGCAGTGCCCGAGTTCCCAAATGGTCAGTCCACCCCTGCTTCCTATGTATTGAACCAGATGAATGAGGAAACAGTAATATGCTGGTGGTAATAGACCCCCTCACTAGATATGTACAAGCCTTTCCTACCTGCAATCACAGGAATATCACATTTGCAATAATATATGTCAAGAAATTCTTCATTCACTATGGCCGGCCGAAGGGAATTATTCAAATTAAGAATTGACTTCGAGTGCAAACGTGTAGCTCTTGGCTATAAGAAAGGAGAGTGAGAGAAACACTGGCTGCAGCTGCATTCCTATTAGTACTGAACTGGTTAACAGCTACGCATGTCAGCCAGAGGAGGGAACTGCTGAGCAGGAGGAGTTCAATAGATCCAGTCAGGCAGCACTGCATTGTGGGAACTGTAGTGCAGAGGAGTAATCAAGAGCTTTTGACCTGCATTTCCTAGAGAGAGATTTCCAGGGGGAGGGGGAAGGGCTGCATTTTCTCAGGCTGTACAGAACACAGCTTTCTCTTGCCCTGAGGGAGACTGGGGGGTGCACATCCCTGTCCAGTGTGTGTGCCATCACTGCTGTATATCAGAATCCTCAGAGGGATCCGGAGTACTGAATTCAGGGGTTGCGGACAGCCAATCACCTGGGTGCAGAGCAGAGAGTGGATTAATCACTGCGTGCGACCAATGATGAGCTGCAATATCGCTGAGACTGGTGAGCCACTGCTGTAGTGATTTACTATCTGTTGCTAGAAAAATACTGCCCATACAGCCATCTATTATCATTGTTTCCGCCAACCAGACTTGCTGGGATAATTCTCATGTGCACCAATGGTACAATTGGGCCCCAACGCTAGCGGGGCTGAACAGTCAGGACTAGAGACTGTCTCTCTACAGATGCCACACAGAGACCTTTGCTTATAGCCTATGTTAAGAGGTACTTCTCAGGGAACTTTGCACCATGTCCTAGTCTAGCCATCGCACTCTAACCCCCCTGGAGGTATTCCCGAGTGTAGCTCGGGGTAAAGTTTCAGCACCACAAGCGGTAACCCCCCCGAGCTACACTCGGGAATACACTGCAGCGTTGCTCCGGGATCTCTTCTTCACTTACCTTGTCCTGCGCTCCTGCGATGTCCCTCCTGCAGTGTCCCCGGCCATCTCCTCCAGCCGATGCCGGCATCTGTCTTCCGGGTTCCGTTCCCTGCGACGTCAGGACGTACGGGGGATGGAACTGGCGGGAAATTTGAAAATGACAAAAAGTGACATTCACTCAATACACTAAAATCACATAGTATAACATTCCTGTATCAAACCATTTCACATACATTTTGTCCCGAGTGCTTTGTCCGGCGCCCTGCCTGCATTGTTACTGTTCTTTCTGCCTGGAAACTGAGAAACGTCCATGGCGTCCAAAAAGCGTCCCTTTAGGTCAGACGCGGTTTTAGACCGGCTAGAGAACAGCGATAGTAAATCAGAACCACTTGCAGAATTGAGTGATAATGATTGGTGGGGGAAATTCCTCATCAGACACTGAAAACGATTCTGCGACTGAGCTCAGCGATGTGCGAACTTGGCGCTCTATTTCACATTTCAGTGTTTTTGGTTTGATTATATTATTGAATTAAATGTATTATTATCATATTATAATTTTTTATGATTATTTATTGAATTATAATTTATGATTTCGTGTTTCAAATTTTATCCTCCCCGGGATGTTTACTAGACTCTTGTTCGGACATATTTCAGTGAGTTATTCCTAAACATTACAGCCTACAATAAAAAAAATACATATTTCCATGCAAAATAATGTACCACTTTGAGCACAGAAATATGGACATAATCACACCGCTAGGGAGGTTAAGGAACTTCTCTTACTCCAACATGAAAAATATCTTCGAAGGGCCAAAGCTACTTATTACACCCAGGGTAATAGGGCCGGTAGGCTGTTGGCCTCTTTCATTAAAACTAAACAGGCGAAAGCCAAAATCCCTTCTATGATAGACTTTGCTCAGCGATGTGAACTTGGCGCTCTATTTCAAATTTCAGTGTTTTTGGTTTGATTATATTATTGAAATAAATTTATTATTTTTTATATTATTTATTAAATTATAATTTATGATTTCGTGTTTCAGATTTTATCCTCCCCGGGATGTTTACTAGACTCTTGTTCGGACAGATTTCAGTGAGTTATTCCTAAAAATTACAGCCTACAATAAAAAAAACTACACATTTCCATGCAAAAAAAATGTACCACTTTGAGCACAGAAATATGGACATAAGCAGACCTCTAGGGAGGCTACACTACTCATAGTATCACCGATCTCATAGGAGAAGCAGGGAGGGCAGGTGGGTATTCGGGGGGCCACGGTGCGTGTAAGAGCCGGGTCTCCTGTTAAGTGTTGCACCTCTCCAGCCAGTATGGGCTGTGTCACGTTCGTGGAAACCAGCCTGGAACGCAAAAGATGGCCGCCGGGCGGAAGTGACGCCAGGACGAAACGTGGAGCTGCAGGAACGGGGAAGCTTTGCGCTTCTTCATCAGACCTAATTGGCCACTGAGGCAGGCCATTTAAATAGGGGACGGAGGGGGCGGCAAGTGGCTGTATGGGGCGGGTCAGTAACGAAAAAACGGGGGATAAACACGTACATAATTACAGTAACGAAAAAATGTGGGGAAAAAAAAGGAGGAATGGGGAATATTAATAAAATAACAAAACAAAATGAGCAATGTGGATTAATGGTGAATGCTGCGATATGAGGAAAAAGGAGGAGATACTAAACAACAATAATGTGTGGTGCAGAGTCTACGCAATGGCAATTATCAGTGTAGAAAGAAAAATTAAAATGACATATATATATAAAAAATGCATATTAGATATATGCGCAAGAATGCAGCCAGAGAGAAGGAGAAATGATTGCTTTTACAGCCTTTATTGGTGTAAAAGCAATCGGTGTAAAAAAAAAAGAAAAAATCTTCATCACCCTCCACAAGTAGTACAGTGTCACCATGGTGACAGTATACTGCTAGGGTGACAGTATGTAAAAAACAAAACAAAACATAAATAATAATAGAATAACATAACAAAAAATTTAAAAACATTTTTTGAAAAATTATAATTTTTGGTTATAAACTAATTTGTTTTTTTACTAAAAAGATAACGGAATACATTTTGGCCAAGATTTATGATGAAATATTATTTATTTGCAAAATGTTATAAGCAAAACACTTTATTTCAAAATTTTTGGACTTTTTCATTTATATAATAAAATAAAATAGAAAATCCCAGTGGTGAATAAATACCACCAAAATAAAGTTTTATCTGTCTAAAAAAAAATACAAAAAAATTCATATGGGTACAGTGTTGCATGACCGCGCAATTGTCATTCAACGTGTGACAGCGCTGAAAGCTGAAAATTGGCCTGGATAGGAAGGGGGGAAAGTGTCCGGACTGGAGGGGGGGAAAGTGTCCAGACTGGAAGGGGGGGAAAGTGTCCGGACTGGAAGGGGGGGAAAGTGTCCGGACTGAAGGGGGGGAAAGTGTCCGGACTGGAAGGGGGGGAAGTGTCCGGACTGGAAGGGGGGGAAAGTGTCCGGACTGGAAGGGGGGAAAGTGTCCGGACTGGAAGGGGGGGGGAAAGTGTCCGGACTGGAAGGGGGGGAAAGTGTCCGGACTGGAAGGGGGGGAAAGTGTCCGGACTGGAAGGGGGGTAAAGTGTCCGGACTGGAAGGGGGGGAAAGTGTCCGGACTGGAAGGGGGTGAAAGTGTCCGGACTGGAAGGGGGTGAAAGTGTCCGGACAGGAAGGGGGGGGGGGAAGTGTCCGGACTGGAAGCGGGTGAAAGTGTCCAGACTGGAAGGGGGTGAAAGTGTCCGAACTGGAAGGGGGTGAAAGTGTCCGAACTGGAAGGGGGTGAAAGTGTCCGAACTGGAAGGGGGTGAAAGTGTCCGAACTGGAAGGGGGTGAAAGTGTCCGAACTGGAAGGGGGTGAAAGTGTCCGGACTGGAAGGGGGGGAAAGTGTCCGGACTGGAAGGGGGTGAAAGTGTCCAAACAGGAAGGAGGTGAAAGTGTCCGAACTGGAAGGGGGGGAAAGTGTCCGGACTGGAAGGGGGGGAAAGTGTCCGGACTGGAAGGGGGGGAAAGTGTCCGGACTGGAAGGGGGTGAAAGTGTCCAAACAGGAAGGAGGTGAAAGTGTCCAAACAGGAAGGAGGTGAAAGTGTCCGAACTGGAAGGGGGTGAAAGTGTCCGGACTGGAAGGGGGGGAAAGTGTCCGGACTGGAAGGGGGTGAAAGTGTCCAAACAGGAAGGAGGTGAAAGTGTCCGGACTGGAAGTGGTTAAGAAACAATGGTTACATAAAAATATTAAGTAATCAAAGGTCCTCCTGCGCTGTAAATGGAGAAAACTAGCCAATAGCTGCCAACACTCACCAACTGATACCTAGCACAGTGTAAAATAACATAAATAAAATAGTGTAGCGCTCAAAATAAATAAGTGGCCAATTCATAAAGTTTAATGTGATCACAGGATCCCTTCATAATGAACAATAAATAATGAACTTCCAATAAACGACTCCTTTATTTAGACATTCAAGGGTAACCCTTCTCAGGAGGAAGTCACGAGCAGATAGTGACGTAACGCGTAGGTTCGCGAGTCCACAGTTTCCGGTGCGTGGTGACGCACTTCGGCGTGCGACGCCATCTTGCTACACTCAGGAAGTCCCATACGCATGCAGTGTACCCACACATCGGTGAGGAGGGAGGACTGCGGGGAATGTGAGTGTTACCCTTGAATGTCTAAATAAAGGAGTCGTTTATTCTAAATACTACACTTAGAGGTCTTCTCTTTTTTGGCTCACTGGATGAGTGAGCCATTGTCCTTCAGAGACACCTTGGCTGAGTAGGGGAAATAGGAGCCCCATAAAGAGATCCGCTGAAGGAAGGAAGCTGCTGACCTGTATGAATTAAGGATCCAGGGTGATCCTGCAAGCCTGTTGGCCCCTAGGGGTCATTGGGAGGAGGTGAGGAGGCAATTTAGCCACCGTAAGGAGAAGAATCTGGCACAATCACGAATATATTTATAACCACTACACATTGCATGATTACGTTTATCACCAGAAGGACATTATTTGAATTGCTTTTTGATAGAGTGGACACTTGTTTGCACGTTTTTTTTGGCACTATAGCACTTTTATCCTAAAAGGTTTTTATCATCTGATTACTTTCTAATAAGTGTGGAAGCACGATATGCAATTTTTTACACACTGCATTTTTAAACTATTTATTTATATAGTGTGTATATATCTAATATTTAATATGGTTATGTATTTTTAGTTGACATTATTTATATCACCTTTATTATTACTATTAAGGATTTCTGATTATGAAGGGATCCTGTGATCACATTTAACTTTATGAATTGGCCACTTATTTATTTTGAGCGCTACACTATTTTATTTATACATAAAAATATTATATTGCACTCCCATGTATAGAACGGCATCGGTGTTTTCAGCTTGTAAAATTCTAAAAATGGCCGCCATGCACGCCAAGCCTTGTTCTTACTCTGCTTGGACGTTCCCGGACCCGGAAGTGACGTTATGACACTCCGATGTACGTTTCGCCCAGTGGTGTCTTTAGGTAGTGGCGACCGCCATATCTGGGGAGGTTTATATAAGACCTCCTAGTTCCTGATTGGATACCAGTCGGCAGAGACACAGGGGGATAGTTAGATGGCTCCAGGAACATGGCTGATCGTACAGATCGGTCTAGGCATAGTGATTATACTGTCTAGCGGACTGTGCCTGAACCTACCTTCTGTGTGCTCATTTATGCTCAAACCGCCATTTATCCTACAGTGCTCAGCATAAATGAGTACACCCCAACAGATTTGTCAGAAAACCTTTACTCTCCTTTCAGAATCCACATTTTCTACAAAATCCTCCCACAAATGCCGGCCATTGATTGCAAACAAGATTTGTCCATTGGCACAGACAAAAAAGTATTTTTCCTAACAAATTCATCCAAGACCATGTTGCAAAAATGAACACACCCCAATGAAAGTCTTAGAAGCAAAGCTAAATTTTGAACAACCAAATCTTAATTAGCAAGAATTGAACTACAGGTGAGTCTAATCATTCATTAAACAGATGTCCGGCAGACAGTTGATTATAAAAGGGCGTTACTTAACAAAGAAAACCCCGCCCATTTCATGCGGTCAGCGATGGCGCAACATGGAAGAGAAATGTCACAAGGCCCGAGAAAGAAAATAATTTTTTTTACACAAAAAAGGTGAAGGCTACAAGAAGATCAGCAATGCTTTACTTATCAGTCAGAATACTGGAGCAAAAGTGCTAAAAATGTAACAAAGATGGAACTGCAACCATCTCACAGAGAAGTCCAGACCGTCCATGGAAGTTAACACTTTGACAGGAGCGTCTTCTGATGAGAAGGGTTGAAGAATATCACCATGCAAGTTCACTGCAGTTAGCTAAAGAAGTAGAAAGCCAAACTGGGGTGATGGTTTCCCGTGACACAATACAGCGTATACTGCAGAGGAATGGCATGCATGGGTGTCGTCCACGAAGGAAGCCTCTACTAAAGCCTATGCACAAGAAAGCCCACCCAGAATTTGCCAGGCCCGATGCTGCAAAAGAAGAAGACTACCTGGACTCTGTACTCTGGAGTGATGAGACCAAGATAAATGTTTCTGGAACTGATGGCTTCAAAACTGTATGGCGTCACAAAGGTGAGGAGTACAAAGAAAAATGCATGGTGCCTACTGTGAAACATGTTGGTGGCAGTGTCCTTCTGTGGGGCTGCATGAGTGCTGCTGGTGTCGGGGAGTTGAATTTCATTGGCGGTGTCATGAATTCACAGATGTACTGCTGTATATTGACAGAAAAAGATGCTCCCATCACTCCGTGCCCTTGGTCGTCATGCACTTTTCCAACATGACAATGATCCAAAACACACATCTAAGGCCACTGTGGCATTTCTGAAGAAGAACCGGGTGACAGTGATTCAGTGGCCAAGTATGTCTCCTGATCTAAACACCTATGGGGAATTCTGAAGAGACAAGCTGATCATCGCTCTCCATCCAGCCTACAGGCTCTAAAAGAGGTCATTCTTGAAGAATGGAAAAAGATCGATGCTACAATACGTCTCCTACTTGTTCATTCCATGCCTAGAAGACTTACAAAAGCACCAGAAATTATGCAAAAGAGTTACCACCTTATTTTTTTATTTATCACCTTTTTTGAAAATTTTGTTCCCTGTCAAGTTATACAGCCATCACTCCAGCATTGAGAGACCTCCCTGTTCCAGAAGCAGCTCCTGCTTTTCCTGGATATTGTGTTGAGAAACAATAGGCCTCCAAAGAGACTCATTTATGATGCTGCAGGGCATAAGACTTGAAAAGGCGTGACTGCTGCTCATAGAACCGTCTACACCTGTTCCCTTATCCATCTTTTTTTACTGGTGACACCTTGCTTAGTCATGTTTTCTGATGGTGACACCCTATTCCACACACCAATTTAATAATTACATAGTCTGGCTGAAAAAAGACAAAAGTCCATCCAGTTCAACCATTAAAAAAAACCAAAGTTATAATCCTCCACCCACAGTTGATCCAGAGGAAGGCAAAAACCCAGCAAAGCACAACCCAATTTGCTCCAGCAGGGAAAAAATTCCTTCCTGATCCCCCGAGAGGCAATCGGATATTCCCTGGATCAACTTTCCCTATAAATGTTATATCCAGTTATATTCTGTGTATCCAAGAAACAATCCAGGACTTTCCTACAGCAATCCACTGAGCTGGACACAACCAACTCTTGAGGGAGTCTATTCCACATTCTCACAGCTCTTACTGTGAAGCAGGGGCAGACTGACAACTCATGGGGCCCCTGTGTCCTTGCCAAAACTCAAAAAAGCCTATGAAAAAGGTACCAGGGGCATCTCATGGGGCCCCATACTGACCCCGGGCCCTCAGGCAATGCCTGAGATTCCAAATGGTCAGTCCGCCCCTACTGTGAAGAAACCTTTCCATGTTTGGAGATTACATTTCTTTTCCTCCAGACATAAAGAGCGCCCCCTTGTCCTCTGTGATGACCTCAGGGGGAATAACTACACCGAGTTCATTATATGAACCACTGATGTATTTATACATGGAGATCATATCCCCCCCCCTTATGTATTATACATGGTGATCATATCCCCCCTTATGTATTATACATGGTGATCATATCCCCCCTTATGTATTATACATGGAGATCATATCCTCCCCTTATGTATTATACATGGAGATCATATCCTCCCCTTATGTATTATACATGGAGATCATATCCCCCCTTATGTATTATACATGGAGATCATATCCCCCCCTTATGTATTATACATGGAGATCATATCCCCCCTTATGTATTATACATGGTGATCATATCCCCCCTTATGTATTATACATGGAGATCATACCCCCCCTTATGTATTATACATGGCGATCATACCCCCCCTTATGTATTATACATGGAGATCATATCCCCCCCCTTATGTATTATACATGGAGATCATATCCCCCCTTATGCATTATACATGTAGATCATATCCCCCCTTATGTATTATACATGGAGATCATATCCCCCCTTATGTATTATACATGGAGATCATATCCCCCCTTATGTATTATACATGGAGATCATATCCCCCCTTATGTATTATACATGGAGATCATATCCCCCCCCTTATGTATTATACATGGAGATCATATCCCCCTTATGTATTATACATGGAGATCATATCCCCCCTTATGTATTATACATGGAGATCATATCCCCCCTTATGTATTATACATGGAGATCATATCCCCCCTTATGTATTATACATGGAGATCATATCCCCCCTTAATCTCCTCTTCTCAGTAGAGAATAAATTCAGTTCCTCTAATCTTTCCTCATAGCTGAGCTCCTCCATGCCTCTTATCAGTTTGGTTGCCCTTCTCTGTGCTTCCTCAAGTTCCCCAATGTTCTTTTTGTGAACTGGAGCCCAAAACTGAACTGCATATTCCAGATGAGGTATTATTAATGATTTGTACCCGGGGTAAAATGATCTTAATGTTAAGAAAGATGTGTAGGACGTATCCCTTCAGTATATATTATCATTAGAATATTATGTAAAATTGGCCTGTTGCCAACCTACTGTATATGCTTCCACTTGGGAAGACCCAACTACAATTGTAAGTACAAGCTGTACAAGTATGCAATTATATTAATACTGGGAATTATAGCTTTCACTATACATCTGGTGCTCCGACAGAAGACTTGCAGATCTTTTACATAGAAGCCACATCCTGCAACTGGTAAATTATGTAGCGCTACCACTGAAGGAACCACTGGAAATGGCCCAGGTTCTTTTCCCAGTAAACTGCCCCACAGCCAGGCACATGATCACAGTCTGTCAGGGTCCTGTCCACGGCAGAAGTTCTGGAAGATCTGGCATTTCTGCCAGTACTCTGCATGGCCGCAGAAGGTCACATCAGCCTCAGTTTGGTGTCAGACAGCCTTTATAAGGAGGCTCATCACTTCCTCAAGTTGCTGGATGATCTCTATCTCCCCGCGCCCTGTTCCTGTTTCCTGTGACTTTGACCTGCGATTTCCTGTTACCGACTCGTCTTGCTCCTGGACCTGTCTACTCTGCCTTACCCCTGATCTGACCTCGGCCTGGCTTACGGATACTCTCTCTCTCTCTCGCTCCTCTGTGTATGACCTTGGCTATTCCATCTGACTATGTCCGCTCTGATTCCCACCTGGTACCTGACCTTGGCTTGAACTGACTACCCAGTAAACATCCAAATCCAGGAAGGGCTTGCATACCACGCACAGGCGCCTCCTGTCTGCAGACCTATCTCCGTGCACCAGCTGTGCTTCTGAGTGGACCACCAACCAGCACTCCTTTGGGCCTTACTCCCGCTGTCCCACTCTCAGGGGAGTCCGGAACTAAGCCACAAGGGAAGCCCTCTCTCCATTGGCCTCCATCACCAGGTACGTGATACAGTCACTCTTTGTCTCAAAAAAACAGTTTAGGGGTGTTCTTTTTGTTGTTTTTATATTTGGATAACTGGGATAGAGTTGAGGGAATTGAGTTGGATACTTCAAAAAATAATTATGTACAGGTCGAGGACAGGAAACTCCTCCCCGAAAAGCTGAGGCAGAAGTCCTTGCAATAGCAAAGTGTGGACTTGCCTTTGTAGTAGAATCAGGTTTCTTTCTTTAGGGCAACCAGAGCAGAGCCCCTTCACAAAGAACTACAGCAGATTCAATTCTTCAGGACACCACCAAATGTCCCCTTTAGCAAAAACACAGCTGGCTCTCTAGCACAAGAGGGATGGTGGCAACCCAAAAAGTCTCTAAGGTCTTTCACAGCAGTCTGTACTCGCAAATGTCCAGGGACAGTTGGTTGCCTCCTTCCAACATCCATGCAGCACTTTTCTCCAGTCATACCAGCCTAGATCTTCAGATGACAGTCCCTCAGCCAGCTCCAACTTCAGCATCCAGGCCCTCAGGTGCCCAGCTGGGGCCTCAAGAACAGCAAGCACATGGCAGCACTGCCCAAAGGGCAGCAAGCCCTCCAGGCTGGACCTCCCCTCTGCAGGCAAAGACCCAGCAGCTCTGTGTCTCAGCGTATATATACAGACTCCCAGCAACCTTCAGGGACACCCTCCCTAGGATTGGCCAGGGCTGTATAAATATTCATGCTGATATTTGCTTTGCTCCACGCCTATGTTCCTACTGCTCTCTGGAAAAAAGATGAAACAGTCAAACCACTGGCAGATGAAACACTGAGCAAACCTAACTAATCACGTGCAGCCGCACTGAATACAGTGAGCACAACTACATTTACCTAACACAGCAATTACAGCCACTCTGGTTACAGTGAGACAAGCTAAATTTACCTAACAATAAAAAATACAGATCCACTGAACACAGCGAGCAAAGCACTAAATCCTGGGCTTGACAAATCTCAGGTGCCAGGTAGAGCCTGGAGCCTGAACTACACTGCAGCAGTAATCTGGACTTCGTCTTCCCATGTGGCACTCCCCCCCAACCCCCCCCCCTCTTTCTGTGGGTGCAGTGGTCAGGCTGTTCAGTAATTGAGGAGAGAAGAAGAAGCGCCTCTAAGTGCAGCAGACCACGTTAATATATAATAAAAAGTAGGAACACTCACATGGTAGTAGAGTAATAAAAGCATGTAGGGTATTGTGGTGTAGAAACACCATGTGGAACGGCTATCACTGGTGCCTGTATCGTCCGTGTCTCAGTGGTAGGGAGCGTGGTTCAGGAGGGAGACAGATGTGGAGCCGGCAAGCATGTACTCCTAAAGATGGCAGCTGGAACGCAGGCTGAATCGCAACGTCGGCATGGTGTGATGACGTCAGTGACCAAGATGCAATGCGACGCGTTTCGGAGCATGCGCTGGTCTCTAGTGCTGGAAGCGCACTCCTTTCTCAACCAGAGGAGCTTGCCTTTAGTGCCACACGGACCCCCCCCCCTTATCCAAGTCACCCGGACTATTTCTAAATACTACTAGGCTTTTCGGACTTTGGTCAAGTATTTGCGCTGATTATCATTACTTCTGTCCAGTAATTGAGGATGTGGCAGGAGCAGGATCCAGTGCTCGATTGTGGGAAGCGGTGCCCTCCTCTGGCAGGCGGGGCTGTGATGAGCGCTGCATGCCTGCCATTCAGACTGAGGGATTCCCCTTGTTTGCTCTCACTGCCCGCCCACCTCCGACATCTCCTTCCAAGTTTGACACCTGGGTGCCGGGATTGCAGTTATGGGTGCCAGATTCCTCCGGTGAGTGGGCAAGGAGTGTGGGGCAGCTGGCTATTGCTTCAGTTCCTTTTATCCACCCCTCCCCCCCACTAAGAGGGTAACACAGATTTTAGTTAGGTAACAGAATAGATCCAATCTGATTATCCGTGCAGGGGGCACTCTGGTGGGGGCTCTGATGTAAGGGGGCACTCTTATGGGAACCCTGATGTAAAGGGGCACTCTGATGGGAACTCTGATGGGGGCTCTGATGTAAGAGGGACACTGATGGGAAACCTGATATAAGGGGGCACTTTGATGGGGTTCCTGATGTAAGGGGGCATGCTGATGGGAAACCTGATGTAAGGGGGCACTCTGATGAGGGTCCTGATGTAAGAGGGAACTTGGATGGGGGTCCTGATGTAAGGGGGAACTCAGATGGGAACCTTGATGTAAGAGGGCACTTTAATAGGGACATATGATATAAGGGGGCACTCTGATGGGAACCCTGATGTATAGGGGCACTCTGATGGGGGTCCTGATGTAAGGGGGAACTCTGATGGGGGCCCTGATGTAAGGGGGAACTCTGATGGGGGCCCTGATGTAAGGGGGAACTCTGATGGGGGCCCTGATGTAAGGGGGCACTCTAATAGGGCCATCTGATATAATGGGGCACAGGTTCTGTTTAATCACCCTAATACATAGAAGGTCGTGACGCTGTGTAACAGACAGTGACTCGCACAGTGTTGACATCAGATAGGCTAGATCCGGTCATGCTGCCTGGAGTTTAACAACTGGGAACATGAATCCTTCAGGAAATTTTGTACAATGTGTGAAGCATTTACAATATCATTCAATTAACGTTCATTTTCTTCGTCTTTTGGCTTTGCCCAAAACAAAGAGCTGATCCTAACCTGTACAACTCCGGCCTCTCTTGTAGTCTGTCTGCAGTGTGAAGAGCTGGCTCTGCTAGCCTTGTGGTTTTTATCAGCTCATTTGAAAAATATATAAATAGCGCATATACTAAAAAGACTTCAATGTGCAAAATCATAATAAATATCCAATAAATTACCCAAGTACAAAAATCCCCTCCCCCCCCCCAAAAAAAAATATGATAATAATAAGTATACTGGAGTTTATTTACTAAAGCTTGAGAGTGCAAAATCTGGCTCACTGCATAGAAACCAATCGGCTTCCATGTTATATTGCTGATGCCTAATTGAACAAGCTGAGGTTAGAAGCTGATTGGTTTCTATGCAGAAGTGAGCCTGATTTTTCACTCTCCAGCTTTAGTAAATAAACCCCAGTATAAATATCAAAAACTGAGAAATGTACTATTTCCATAGCATTTCAACAATATTTATTGTCAAATTTCAGTTTCAACAAGGGGGCACTCTAATAGGGACATTGGCTGACCCCATCAGAGTGCCCCCTTAGATCAGGTATTTTTGTCAGAGTACCCTCTTGCATCAGGTTTCTGAATCAGAACCCCCCTTACATCAGGTGTCTCCCATCGGCGTGCCCCTTTCCATCAGTTGTCCCCACCACAGTGCCCCTTTCCATCATATGTGCCAAATTAGGGTGACCCTTTTCATTATATTTCCCCATCAGAGAGCCCTTTTCCATCATATATCCCCATCAGAGTGCCCCTTTAATCATATGTGCCCATCAGAGTGCCCCTTTCCATTGTATTTCTCCTTCAGAGTGCCCCTTTCCATCAAATTTTCCTTTCAGACTGCCCCTTTTCATCAGTTGTCTCCACCAGGTTACCCCTCTCCATCATATTTCCCCATCAGAGAGCCCCTCTCCATCATATTTCCCCCATCAGAGTGCCCCTTTCCATCATATTTCCCTTTCAGACTGCCTCTTTCCATCATATTTCCCCATCAGAGTGCCCCTTTTCATCAGTTGTCTCCACCAGAGTGCCCCTCTCCATCGTATTTCCTCATCAGAGTGCCCCTTTCCATCATATTTCCCCATCAGAGTGCCCCTTTCCATCATATGTGCCCAATTAGGAGGGCCCTTTTCATTGTATTTCCCCATGAAAGTGCCCCTTTCCATCATATTTCCCTATCAGAGTTCCCTTTTAATCATATGTGCCCATCAGAGTGCCTCTTTTCATTGTATTTCTCCTTCAGAGTGCCCCTTTCCATCATATTTCCCCATCAGAGTTCCCTTTTCCATCGTATTTCCCTTTCAGAGTGCCCCTTTTCATCAGTTGTCTCCACCAGAGTGCCCCTCTCCATCATATTTCCCCATCAGAGTGCCCCTTTACATCACATGTGCCCATCAGAGTGCCTATTTTCATTAGTTGTCTTCACCAGAGTGCCCCTCTCCATCGTATTTCCCCATCAGAGTGCCCCTTTCCACCCTTTCCATCATATTTCCCCATCAGAGTTCCCCTTTAATCATATGTGCCCATCAGAGTGCCCCTTTCCATTGTATTTCTCCTTCAGAGTGCCCCTTTCCATCATATTTCCCCATCAGAGTGCCCTTTTCCATCGTATTTCCCTTTCAGAGTGCCCCTGTTCATCAGTTGTCTCCACCGGAGTGCCCCTCTCCATCATATTTCCCCATCAGAGTGCCCCTTTACATCACATGTGCCCATCAGAGTGCCCCTTTGCACCATATGTGCCCATCAGAGTGCCCCTTTCCATCATATTTCCCTTTCAGAGTGCCCCTCTTCATCAGTTGTCTCCACCAGAGTGCCCCTCTCCATTGTATTTCCCCATCAGAGTGCCCCTTTTCATCATATTTCCCCCTCAAAGTGCCCCTTTCCATCATATTTCCCCATCAGAGTGCCCCTTTGGATCATATGTGCCCATCAGAGTGCCCCTTTGGATCATATGTGCCCATCAGAGTGCCCCTTTGCACCATATGTACCCATCAGAGTGCCCCTTTGCACCATATGTGCCCATCAGAGTGCCCCTTTGCACCATATGTGCCCATCAGAGTGCCCCTTTGCACCATATGTGCCCATCAGAGTGCCCCCTTAATTCACCTACATGTTCCAATAGGTAAATCAATGAGCAAAATAATAATTAGCGTCCAATAAAGTGTCCAAATAAAGAAATCTAAAAACGTCTTGTGTAAACCAGAAGGTCAAATTGCTCTTTGGATGTAATCATCACTGGACCAAGGATGGAAGGAAGCCAGAACCACCATGCAGCCAATGAAGAACGGCCCTATCTGGATAATGACACTCCAACCGGTCCTATTACTCACCTTATGGTCCTCTTAAATTCTCTGGGCACTCATCATGGCAGCAACATTAAAAAGGGAAAAAGAAGCCTCCCATGGTGTCAAACCATTTTATTATATGTAAAAAATATAGCCAAAATTGCACTTACATCACAGTGGATAAGAATCGCCTTCACAATGTGGTAACCCGGAAGTGTTACTGGCTTCCCAGCGTGTAACTTTCAGGGAACGCATATTCTCCTGTAAGCCCTGCTTGTGGTCATTTAGTGGGTGCACGTGCGCAAGGGCTCATGTGCGCATGAAGCGTGTTGGTGTGTTGGCGCCAGGCGGGCTATTTAAACTGCACTGGTTCCTTGTGTCAGTGCCATTTGGTTTTGTCAGGAGAGGCTTAGAAACCAGAGAAATGCTGCTTGCGGTCGCAGATCGGGTGCACGTGCGCATGTGCGAATGAGCGCGCACACAAATTTGCATTGGCACAAGGCAGGCTATTTAAACTGTACTAGTGCCTGATGTCTCTGCCGTTTGGTCTACATCACGGGTGTCAAACTGGCGGCCCTCCAGCTGCTGCCAAACTACAAGTCCCATGAGGCATTGCAAGACTGACAGTTACAAGCATGACTCCCAAAGGCAGAGGCATGATGGGACTTGGAGGGTCGCCAGTTGGACACCCCTGGTCTACATCGTTCCTGATATCCTGCTATCTGTATTCTGATCTTCCTGTTGCCGACCCGATCCGTTTGACCTCGTTAGTACTCTGCCCGCACCAACCTTTGGCTTGCTTCTGGACTACGTCTCTGTCTTCTCCTACTGCCTGTCTGCCTTGCCGTTGCCATCTCCAGCCTGGACTCTGACCATTCTTCTGCCTGCCACCTTGTACCTGATCTGCCTGCCAGCTTCTGACCTGGCTTGTCTGACCCTGCTATCATCATGACCCTGGTACCCGTCAGTCCACTGTCTTCCTGCCCAGCACCTACAGCCCTGCCTGCATTTGGTACAGATGGACGACGCATCTGCGTCTGGTGTCCTCAGTCCACTAAGCACATGCTACTTACTGCCCGTGATCTGCCAGCCTGCTGTCCTACCATTCAGCACCCACAGGCCTGCCTGCATCCGGAACAGATGGACCACGCATTTGCTTCTGGTGTCCTCAGTCCACTAAGCAGATACTACTTACTGCCCGTGATCTTCCAGCCTGCTGTCCTACCATTCAGCACCCACAGGCCTGCCTGCCTGCATCCGGTACAGATGGACCACGCATCTGCTTCTGGCGTCCACAGCCTGCTGCCTTGCCACTGAGCACCACTCCACACCAGAGCACAGAGTGGCCGGAGTGCCTGGTAAGATTTCTGCTGGTGGATGCTGATGTTTGAGTGGCACGCTGGCAGAAGAACAGGAGAAGGAGACAGGCAGGGTTCAGGTGCAGGCAGCAGGACAAAGGCAAGGTCAGACAGTCCAGGTTGGCAACTAGCAGGCATAATCTCTGAACTCTCCTTTTGGCCTCACATGCAATCTCTGCTCAGATCTTGTTGCCTTACCTCCATACAGGGGCGGACTGACAACTCATGGGGCCCCCGGGCAATAGGGGATCATGGGGCCCCTGTGTCCTTGCCCAAACTCAAAAAAGCCTATGAAAAAGGTACCAGGGGCATCTCATGGGGCCCCCTACTGACCCTGGGACCTCAGGCAGCCCCCGAGTTTCTAAATGGTCAGTCCGCCCCTGCCTCCATATTATCTCCAAAATACTTCGTAAACCACCAACCATCACTTAAAGTTTTTTCAGTATTCGTTACCCTGCTCTTCAAATTCCTCCACTGACTTCTGATTGCCCAATGAATACATTTGAAGATATTAACAACAAACTCATCTCAAACTTTCACCCAAACTGTCCCCTTCACTCCTTCCAAGACCTTCTGTCCTCTAGCTCCCTTGTGTTCTCCTCCCATGCTCATCTCCAGAACCTCTCCATTCCTCTGAAGCTCCCTACCCCAATCGGTCCGACTAGCTCTTACTCTGCCCACTTTTACGTGATTCCTGGATACTCATCTCTTCAGCCTATCCACCTATAACAAATAAACTGGTTTTTTACTTTCTCCATCAGCAAATCCCCCACAGTTATTACCTTTTGGATAATTTGGCTCTACCTTTTAGATTGTACAGCCCTGGCCAAATGTTTCGACACAAATATTAATTTCACAATGTCTTTAGTGTTTTAGATCTTTTCGATTCCCATGGTATACTTAAAAACCTCATCAACCACTCCTTGATCGTATCTCTTTACCATGAGTTTCTGCATAACCGCTCCTGATTGTTCCACAGTTTAGGCAATACCTTAAAACTTGAGCCAGGGTTCAAAATTGCAACTATTAATAGGGACACACCCATTGCAATCTGGCTCTTTAGAAAACACCCATGTTATGATGGCTCCATCTACAATGCCAATAGGAAGATCCAAAAGTTGACTTTGGTGTGGCTGGGAACATTGGAAAATTTACAATTCCATTCTGGATTATCAAGGCTTCCAATATATTCCCACAATCTTTCCTCAGTACAACAATGGACAAGGTTATCAATATCGTGTTTCCAACCAAAGCGGATCCCCTTAGTGGCCTATAAAGTGTACCTTTACATTTCTTTTTACTGATATCTATACAGCCCTGGCCAAAAGTTTGCTGCTTCAATGTTTTTAGATCTTTTTGTCAGATGTTACTATGGTATACTGAAGTATAATTACAAACATTTCAAGCGTCAAAGGCTTTTATTGACAATTACATGAAGTCTATAAAAAGAGTCAATATTTGCAGCGTTGGCCCATCTTTTTCAAGACTTCTGTAATTCACTCTGGGATGCTGTCAATCAACGTCTGGGCCACATCCTGACTGGTGGCAACCTATTCTTGCATAATTGATGCTTTGAGTTTGTCGGATATTGTGGGGGATTTTCTGTTCACCTGCCTCTTGAGGATTGACCACAAGTCCTCAATGGGATTAAGGTCTGAGGAATTTCCTGGCCATGGACCCCAAATTTCGATGTTTTGTTCCCCCAAGCCACTGAGTTGTTTGTGCCTTATGACAAGGTGCTCCATCATGCTGGAAAAGGCATTGTTCACCACCAAACTGTTGGGAGAAGTTGGATGTTTTTGTACTATTCTTTATTCATGGCTGTGTTCTTAGGCAAAATTGTGAATGAGCCCACTGTGACGGGAGTGACTTTGGGTGGGGGGCCCATGGAACACAGCTCACTTTGGAGAGGTGGGGAGACCCCTGTCTCAGCTCCCCAAATCCCTATTATGTGTAAGTCACCCTGTGCCTGTTAGGGGTACAAGGTGGAATGTCCTGATATTGTGTAGACATGTATAGGTGGGGTGGGGGGTTGTTCATTGTTTACTGCCATGTGGTGCAGCCCATTATTCTATTGTGTGTCTTGCTTGGGAGCAAACAAATATGGGATGTGTGTGTTTGTGTATTGGCTTGGTGGGGGTGTCTGCTGATGTCTCTGGTTGCTAGATTTGGTTTGCCACGCCCTGTGTCCTTATGCAGGGAGGTGGGTTGTTCCCTTGAATGTATATATCTTGTATCTGTGTTAAAATACAGCAGTCCATTTCCTGTTTTAATACAAGTCTGGTTCTGTCTCATCATGTATGGTCAGCTGTGGTGTCCGTGGATCTGTGTTCAGACAGGGAAGCGGGAGTCCAACGGAAATACCCTAGTGCAGTCAGGGTTTGGTTCCGTTACACCCACTCCCTTGGCTGAGAAGCAACCCCACACATGAATGGTCTCAGGATGGTTTACTGTTGGCATGACACCGGACTGATGGTAGCGCTCTTCTTCGGACAAGGTTTTCTTCCGGATGCCCCAAACAATCAGAAAGGGGATTCATCAGAGAAAATGACTTTACCCCGGTCCTCAGCAGTCCAATCCCTGGACCTTTTGCAGAATATCCGTCTGTCCCTGACGTTTTTCCTGGAGAGAAGTGGCTTCTTTGCTGCCCTTCTGGACACCAGGCCATCCTCCAAAAGTCTTCTCCTCACTGTGCGTGCCGATGCATCACACCTGCCTGATGCCATTCCTGAGCAAGCTCTGCACTGGTGGTGCCCCGATCCCGCAGCTGAATCAACTGTAGGAGACCTGGCACTTTCTGGACTTTCTTGGCCTTCTTCACAACAATTAAACTTCCCTCCTTGAAGTTCCTGATGGTCTGACAAATGGTGGATTTAGGTGAAATCTTGGTAGCAGCAATATCCTTGCCTGTGAATCCCTGTTTGTGCAAAGCGATGATGACTGCGCCTGTTTCCTTGAAGGTAAATTAATATTTGTGTCATTCTCAAACCTTTTGGCCAGGGCTGTAGGTTCTCACAAACAGGGCCCCCTAAAACCTCTTGTATTGATTTATATTTGTCAGGGTCCGTCATGATCCGCGGCTCGGCGCAATGTGCCCGTTCACGCTAGTGTACGGGCTCTAGGTCCTGGCCGGCCGCGGCTGAGATGAAGTCCGCGCATGCGCACTCGGAGCCGCGAGTGCGCGCCTGGCACCAATGACCAAATATTTAAATCCGCCCTGCGCTGACAGGAATTGCCGAATGGTCTTTCCTGTATCCTGATCCTGTACCTGTGTTTTCTGATTACTGCTGCTGACCCGGATTGACTGACTTGCTGTATTCTCCTGCCCTGACCCTTGGCTTGCCTGACCTCTCTCCTGGATGCCCCCTTATGGATCTGATCTTCTGTTGCTGACCTGGTGTGTGACCCGACCATTCTTTGCCCGCTGCTTTGTACCGCACCGCTCCCACGGCTACCGACTCGGCTTGTCTGACCTCGCTCATCCATCCATCCACCTGGCCTGGGCATATCCACCTCTTCACATCAGACTCTATTCCTGCAGGAGCCCCTGGCGGACTCCTCTACCACGGGTAGGTGTACTCCGGAGCCGCAACCTTGTCTCGGTTTACTCCAAGTCCATCCCCACCATCAGGGGCCCTGGTGAACAAGGGACTTAGACTCTGCCCTCTGGGGGAACCTGTGCCGTGGGTCACTAGAGGGGCAGCTAGACGGTTCTTTATTGTAATTGTACTGTCTCGCTTTAATTTGTAACTTGCTGTGCAAACTGTTGGCGCGATATACTGTAAATCTTGTAGAACAATATAAATATTCAGGTTCTTATCGTGTGGAAATATTAATTATATAGGCACACCTATAGAAGTAGGCTTATGCCAAACTCTTATAAATGATAAAATTCATGAATTTGGTGGGACCATATCCAACTTGTAAAGTGCACAGACCCGGGTGCCACCCTCAAATTTCCCTCCAGGGATCTGCAGGCTGATTGTACCATTATGCTGATTGGGGGGGGGGGGTGCTAAATTAATAAAAAAGACCTTGTTGCATCAGCCACTAGATTCACACCGTGTAATTTCCAAAGTCTACTAACTGGTTTCTCTTGTAGATGCCATGCAGAGTAACCTCATTATTAGACACCCCTGTCCTCCCTGCAATGGTACAGCCTTCACAAATATATATATACGAGCCCACGTACTGTCTGATATACTTAGTCTGTTGAGCTCTGTGCAAAAATGAGTGGAGGAACACCTGGGGGATGGAGTGAACCGAGTGAACTCACTCCTGAGGAACAAGATATTCTTAAGCAGGTAAACAATCGAGTTACTAATCCTAAGGGGAACTGTAAAGTATTTTTTTTGGCTAGATGTTGTGATTTAGTCCTATATCTCCCCCAGGGCCGGTGCTACCACTAGGTGAACTAGGCAGCCGCCTAAGGGACACTGCTACCTAGGGCACAGCCATGGCTGCTGGTTCCCTACGCTCCTCCAGGGCCGGTGCTACCACTAGGTGAACTAGGCAGCCGCCTAAGGGACACTGCCAGCTAGGGCACAGCCATGGCTGCTGGTTCCCTACACTCCGCCATGGCCGGATCTGGGGGTGGAGAAAAGGTTACAGGTCAGGAGAACTGTACACAATGAAGGGGGGGGTAACAATAATTTGTGCTGAGATGAGTGGTTTGTGCTGGGATGGGAAATGGGGATGATGGTGGGGGGGAATTGTGCTAGGAGAAGGAATATATGTGCTAGTAGGAAGGAGGTGTGGGGGGAGGGTTTTTGCTAAAAGGGGGGTGGTTTGGGTAAGGGAGGAGGAGTTTATGCTGGGAAGGGTAATTTGGAGGGGTATTAGCTAGAAAAGGGATTTGGGGGAATGTGTCCTAGGTTGGGGATTGAAGGAAGAAAGAGAATTGGTGCTGGGAGGGGTATTGGGTGGGGGGGGGGGGTAGTTTGTGCTAGGACAGGAGATTAGAGGGATTTGTGTTAGGAGAGGGGATGGGAGGGGGATTTGTACTAAGAGAGGGGATTGGGTTGGGGTGGTGTTGTGCTAGGAGAGGGGATTGAGGGGGATTGTTGTGTTAAGAGGGGGGATTGGGGGGGGTGTTAGGCTAGGAGGGGGGATTGGGGTGGGTTGTGCTAGGGGAGATTTGAGGGGGAGATTTATGCTAGGAGAGTGAAATTGGGGGGGGATTTGTGTTATGAGGGGGGATTGTGCTAAGAGGTGGGTTTGAGAAGGGTTGAGCTAGGAGGGGGGATTTATGCTAGGAGGGGGGATTGGAAGGGGATTTATGCTAGGAGGGGGGATTTGGGTGGGGAGGAAGGATTTGTGTTGTGAAGGGTAATTTGGAGGGGGTTGTGCTAGGAGGAAGGATTTAGGGGGATTTGTGCTAGGAGGGGGGATTTGGGTGGGGAGGAAGGATTTGTGTTGTGAAGGGTAGTTTGGGGGGGGGGAGTATGTGCTAGGAGGAGGGATTTAGGGTGATTTGAGCTAGAAGGCAGGATTGGAAGGGGATTTATGCTAGAAGGGGGGATTTGGGTTTGGATGACGATTTGTGTTGTGAAGGGTAGTTTGGAGGGGGTTGTGCTAGGAGGAGGGATTTAGGGGGATTTGTGCTAGGAGGTGGGATTGGGTGGGGGGATTTATGCTAGGAGGGGGGATTTGGGTTTGGATGAAGGATTTATTTTGTGAAGGGTAATTTGGAGGGGGTTGTGCTAGGAGGCGGGATTGGGGGGGATTTTTCTAGAAGGGGGGATTTGGGGGACATAAATTTGAGGGGAAAAAAAAAAGAAAAAAGTGATATTATGCAGCAAAGTCATATATAAATCCCAGCATGTCAGGTAGTAGAGGTTCCACTCTAGAATTCCAATAGTATAGAGGAGAGCACATAGATCTGCCTGCCTAGTAATCTAAGTAATTCCCTCACCCTCCAGAGGATTCCCCCCCCCCTTCCTGACAAGGCCATTTTTTGCGTTACTTCAATTGAAAATTGTGCGGTCATGCAACACTGTACCGAAATTAAATTTAAGTCCTTTTTTCCCCCTACAAATTGAGCTTTCTTTCAGTGGTATTTGATCGACTGTGCGGTTTTTATTTTTTTGTGCTAGAAAAAAAATAAAACAAAGACCGACAATTTTGAGAAAAAAAACAATATTTTTGACTTTTTGCTATTAAACATGTCCAGTAAAAATATTGAAATAATCAAATTTCATCATAAATTTAAACCAAAATGCATTCTGTGACATTTCTTTGCTAAAAAAAAAAATCCCAACACATGTAAATTAATTGGTTTACGTGAACGTTATAGCGTTTACAAATGGCGGTATATATGCTGGGATTTTAAAAAAAATTTTTTTTTACTAGTAATGGTGGAGATCAGCGACTTATAGCGGGACTGCGGCGGGAATTCTGACACTGGGGAGGAACCGACTTAGTGTCACTAACATCCCCAGTGACACCAATGCAGTGATCAGTGCTAATAAAAAGAACTGACACTGTACTAATGGCACTGGGCAGGAAGGGGTTAATGTGAGGGGCAATCAAAGGGTTAACTGTGTTCTGTGAGTGTTTTACTGTGTGGGCGGTGTCTGTGTGCTTCACTGTAAGCACACTGCTTTGGATGGCTGTGCTGTGTAATGTGCCCGAGCTGACAGGGAGGAGAACTGTTTGTTTACAAACAGTTCTCCCCTTCCCCCCCGTCGGAGATGCTTGGCAATCACCGAGTGCCGGCGAGTAATCACAGGCCAGGACCTGGTGACTGACAGCCGTGTGGGTAGGGCGTACGCGTTCCTCATGCTCGCCCCCTACACAGAAATGCAAAATCATGTATATATATGTGATTTTGCGCACCCGTGCCGCCCTGTAGGAGTATTTCTGCTATAGGGCAGACGGGAAGCGATTAAAAAGGCAGCAGATATAATACATCCTGGAAGGGTAGGGACCGGGCATACAGGGGGGCCCAGACAGCAGAAGGATCGGTGTGGTGTGCGGGTGGGAAGCAATTGCAGAGCAATGTCCTGTACGGCTCTCTGCAGCAGATGAAAACCGGTTCCTCCCCCTCTTCCTTCCCCCAACTTTCAGGGAGAGGCACAGACCAGTGTCGTCAACCAATAGCACTGCTCATCTGGGTGGGAGGGAGTGACTGCTGATAACTTGCTCCGCCTCCCACCACCTCCTTAGTCAATCAGCATTTGTAACCCGCCCCTTACCCAGCCCACCACATTTGAGCAGAAGATGCTGGAGGCTAGATGGAGAGGATGAGTATGAAGAAGGTATGATCCCATTTAGATCAAACACACCACACAGGACAGCGCCACACACAGGACTCTACACAAGAAGCAGCTGATGATCGTCACTAAGAACATGTCACACACATGTCACACACATGTCTCACACGTCTTCCTGCTACAGAAGTCTCATGATCATCAGTGAGTTTTCTCCTTCTGTGTGCAGATTAGACAGTCTCTGACCGTCTCCTGTAGTATGTCTGCAGTCTCTGACCGTCTCCTGTAGTATGTCTGCAGTCTCTGACCAACTCCTGTATCATTTCCGCAGTCTCTGACTGTCTCCTGTAGTATGTCTGCAGTCTCTGACCAACTCCTGTATCATTTCCGCAGTCTCTGACCCTCTCCTGTAGTATGTCTGCAGTCTCTGACCGTCTCCTGTACTATATCCGCAGTCTCTGACCTTCTCCTTTATCATGTCCGCAGTCTCTGACCGTCTCCTGTAGTATGTCTGCAGTCTCTGACCATCTCCTGACGGCCAGTCTTTCACTCCTCAGTAGCTCATTGAGGGGTCAGGTTAGTCTTTCACTCCTCAGTAGCTCATTGAGGGGTCAGGTCAGTCTTTCACTCCTCAGTCTCTCACTCCTCAGTAGCTCATTGAGGGGTCAGGTTAGTCTTTCACTCCTCAGTCTCTCACTCCTCAGTAGCTCATTGAGGGGTCAGGCCAGTCTTTCACTCCTCAGTAGCTCATTGAGGGGTCTGGCCAGTTTTTCACTCCTCAGTAGCTCATTGAGGGGTCAGGCTAGTCTTTCACTCCTTAGTAGCTCATTGAGGGGTCAGGCCAGTCTTTCA
Source organism: Staurois parvus (assembly GCF_062004578.1). Classification (NCBI taxonomy): domain Eukaryota; kingdom Metazoa; phylum Chordata; class Amphibia; order Anura; family Ranidae; genus Staurois; species Staurois parvus. The sequence continues at coordinate 237,974 of NW_028319379.1, read as the reverse complement.
CTCCTCAGTAGTTTATTTAGGGGTCAGACTAGTCGCTCACTCCTTAGTAGCTGATTGAGGGGTCAGGCCAGTTTTTCACTCCTCAGTAGCTCATTGAGGGGTCAGGCTAGTATTTCACTCCTCAGTAGCTCATTGAGGGGTCAGGCTAGTATTTCACTCCCCAGTAGCCCATTGAGGGGCCAGGTCAGTCTCTCACTCCTCAGTAGCTCATTGAGGGGTCAGGTCAGTCTCTCACTCCTCAGTAGCTCATTGAGGGGTCAGACCAGTCTCTCACTACTCAGTAGCTCATTGAGGGGTCAGACCAGTCTCTCACTCCTCAGTAGCTCATTGAGGGGTCAGACCAGTCTCTCACTCCTCAGTAGCTCATTGAGGGGTCAGGCCAGTCTCTCACTCCTCAGTAGCGCATTGAGGGGTCAGTCCAGTCTTTCACTCCTTAGTAATTTATGGAGGGGTCAGGCCAGTTTTTCACTCCTCAGTAGCTCATTGAGGGGTCAGGCTAGTCTTTCACTCCTCAGTAGCTCATTGAGGGGTCTGGCCAGTCTTTCACTCGTCAGTAGCTCAATGAGGGGTCAGGCTAGTATTTCACTCCTCAGTAGCTCATTGAGGGGTCAGGCTAGTATTTCACTCCTCAGTAGCTCATTGAGGGGTCAGGCTAGTATTTCACTCCTCAGTAGCTCAATGAGGGGTCAGGCCAGTCTCTCACGCCTCAGTAGCTCATTGAGGGGTCAGGCCAGTCTTTCACTCCTCAGTAGCTCATTGAGGGGTCAGGCTAGTATTTCAGTCCTTCGCAGCTCATTGAGGGGTCAGTCCAATCTCTCACTCCTCAGTATCTCATTGAGGGGTCAGGCTATCTTGCCAATTCTCTCAATAATAGGAGCTGAACCCCAAGAATGACCTCAGTTTGGTCAGGAAGCTTGGTCTTGGCCAGGGGGTAACAGCTTTCAATTTCTTGGGATCTGTAGCCACTCCTTCAGCAGAAACAATGCACTCAAGTGACAAAACACTTGTCAAGGGACAACTTCAGTCCCTCCTCATGAAACCTCTTCAAGGGTTCTGCCAAAGACGATGGTGTTATCCAAGTAGACCAACAAGTACATCCCTCTTCTCTTCTGCAGCAGCAGCCTAGGTGGCCAGGAATAGGAGGGCTGTGAGCATGCACCCCCCCCCCTCATTCCTCTATCAAACCAGGCCACATGCCTTTCAACATTAGGGGGTACCTGGCAAGGGGACTTCCCCACCCCTTGTAAAGTCACCTTGTCGTGTTATTGAAGGGACCAACACCTCTTTCTGACCTCTGATGCTCAAAAAAAGAGGGGGGGGGTAATATGGGGGGACTTATGGAGGAATCTGGAGGCCCCCTCCAAGGGGAATAATTATACTTACTGTACTCACTTAATTAATATAATTACTGTCCTCAGAAATTGTTTCACATTAATCACAGCATCCAGCAATGTAATGCACCCCCCGTCGCTAAATCACAGACCACCTCACAGACAGCTGGGGTATTGTAAGTTGACCACAGGGAGCCCCCCCAAAAAATACCTATGCTCCATATATTATATATATGGAAGACTGCAAGCAAACACCCTGGGAAACCTCTTACATGCCTGAGACCCACTCTGTGTACCTTTATATGATACACCCCTCTTCTCATCATATTACTACCCTCTGTTCCCAAATCTCATTTCTCTACCCCTCTGCTCCACCCCACAACCTGTACATCTCCCCCTCACTGCTATCATCTCCCTACTACTGCTCTCTTCACCTCCCCACAATGTCTCTTCCACTCCTCCTTCTCATTTTCCTCTCCTCCGTTCCCAAAATCCATTCACTATATCCCTCTGCCCCTCCCAAACATTTGTATATCGTGTCCTCACTGCTTCCCTCACCCCTCTATGGCACCCACCATCTCCTCCTATTACTCCTCTCTCCCACTGACCCCAACACCTCCACTAGGAGTTTCTCACACTCCTGCACATCCCGCTCCCATGCCACCTTTCTCACCCTTCTCCTCCTCCTAGCCGCAGGGGACATCTCCCCGAATCCTGGCCCTCCACCTCCCTCACCCGCTCAACACCCTCCCACCTCCACGTCCTACTGCAACCCCCGAAACTTAGTATCTGTCCCCCTGCTCCCTAAAATCTCCCCCCCGTTTTCATGTGCACTCCTGAACGCCCGTTCGGTGTGCAACAAGCTTACCGCCATCCACGACCTCTTTGTTTCCCGCTCCCTCAACCTCCTAGCGATCATGGAAACCTGGATCCAGCCCACTGATTCTACCTCCCCTGCTGCACTCTCCTACGGAGGTCTCACCTGGACCCACTCACCCAGGCCTAACGGTCGTAAAGGTGGTGGGGTTGGTCTGCTCCTGTCACCGCAGAGCACCTTCCGAGTCCTCCCAAACCCCCCCTCCCTATCCTTCTCCTCCTTCGAGGCCCACTGCGTCCGACTATTCTCCCCAACCCCCCTGAAGATTGCTGTGATATACCGGCCTCCTGGATCCATACCTCACTTCCTGGATGACTTCTCCTCCTGGCTACCCTTCTTCCTCTCCTCTGAGCTACCCACCATAATTCTTGGGGATTTCAACATCCCTGTCAACCTCGACAACCCGGACACAGCCCGTCTCCTCCACCTAACCTCCTCCTTTGCACTTGCACAGTGCATACAATCCACCACCCACTGTGACGGAAATATCCTGGACCTTGTCTTCTCCAACCGCTGCGCTCCCCACAACCTCACTAACACCCCCTTCCCTCTCTCTGACCACAACCTGATCACCTTCTCTATCTCCTCGTCCTCCAACGCCTACCCCTCCAAATGTCACACTACTACCAGCCGTAACCTCCGCAACCTTAACCCTGCCTCCCTCCACTCCGCAGTTGATCAACTCCACGACCGCATCCTCCACCCGTCCTGCCCCGACTTGGCTTTGACCGCCTACAACAATGCGCTCTCAACAGCCCTTGACTCACTAGCGCCTTTAACCACACGCAACATCAGACCCCGACCGCTCCAGCCCTGGCAGACTGATCACACCAAAACCCTCAAACGACAAAGTCGTGCCCTAGAGCGACTATGGCGCAAAACCAAATCCAAACAAGCCTTCACCCGCTACAAATCTGCCTTCCGCACCTACACCTCCTCCATCCATGCTGCCAAACAGGCCTACTTCTTGACCCTCATCAAGGCCCTCTCCTCCAATCCTCGCCGACTCTTCTCTGCCTTCAACTCTCTACTCTCTCCACCCCCACCTCCACCCAGCACCTCACTCACTGCCCTTGAGATTGCCAATCACTTCAAAAACAAAATTGACACAATTCGCAAGGACATTGCCGCAACTCACACGCCCTCTCAACCTGTCCCCTCTCACACAGCTACCCCCTTATCCCCCCTCCCCCTCGACATAACCCGCAGGGACCTCGTCGCTGCTCAAACTTTCTCCAACCCCCTTCACCCTCACTCAACTACCCCCTCATCACCCCTCTCCCACGGCCCCACCACTGCTCTGACCTCCTCTTCCACCCCACCCTACATCCCTCATACTGAAGCTCCTCCAACACTCCGCACCTTTGACCTTACTACCATCGAGGAAGTCTCCAAGATCCTCTCTGATGCCCGCCTCACCACCTGCCCCCTCGACCCTATCCCCTCACAACTCCTACGACCTTCCTCCTCCTCCATCCTACGCTCCCTCACCCACATCTTCAATCTCTCCCTCTCCTCAGGCACTTTCCCCTCCCCTCTGAAACATGCACACATCACCCCCATACTTAAAAAGCCCTCCCTGGACCCCAATGACCCGAATAACCTCAGACCCATCTCCCTGCTCCCATTTACATCTAAACTCCTCGAGCGCCTAGTCTACACCCGCCTATGCTCTCACCTCAACGACAACAACCTCCTCAATCCCCTACAGTCCGGCTTCCGTCCCCTACATTCCACCGAAACTGCCTTACTCAAACTCTCCAATGACCTGCTAACCGCCAAAGCTAATGGCCACTATTCAGTGCTCCTACTCCTTGACCTCTCTGCGGCCTTTGACACAGTCGACCACCCCCTCCTCCTCAAAAAACTACACTCCCTCGGCCTCAGAGATTCTGCTCTCTCCTGGCTCTCATCCTACCTGTCACAACGCTCCTTCAGCGTTACCTATAATGCTACCACCTCCCCCTCACTCCCCCTCTCTGTTGGGGTCCCTCAAGGCTCTGTCCTCGGGCCCCTTCTCTTCTCCATCTATACCTCCTCCCTTGGCCAACTCATACACTCTCACGGCTTCAACTACCACCTCTATGCCGACGACACACAAATCTATCTCTCAACCCCCCACCTCACCCCCTCGGTCTCCGCCCGAATCACACACCTACTGAGCGACATATCAGACTGGATGTCACTCCACTTCCTTAAATTGAACCTCTCCAAAACCGAGTTTCTTGTCTTCCCCCCAGCCCGGACACCACCCCACATTGATTTCTCCGTCACATCCAACAACGCTACCATCAAACCCGCCCCGCAGGCCAGAGTACTGGGTGTCATTCTGGACTCCAACCTATCCTTCCAGCCCCAAGTCCAATCTTTAACAAACTCGTGCAGACTCCACCTCCGCAACATGCAGACTCCACCTCCGCAACATGCAGACTCCACCTCCGCAACATGCAGACTCCACCTCCGCAACATCGCCAAAATCCGCACGTTCCTTACCCCAGAAACCACTAAACAGCTCATCCACTCCCTCATCATATCACGACTCGACTACTGCAACTCCCTCCTCACTGGCCTGCCTCGCCGCTGGCTATCCCCTCTTCAGTCCATCCTGAACACGGCTGCCAGACTCATTCACCTTTCCAACCGCTCTGTCTCCGCCACCCCCCTCTGCCAATCCCTCCACTGGCCTCCACTCAGTGTCCTCCACCCCCCGTCTGCCAATCCCTCCACTGGCTTCCGATTGCGCAACGGATCAAATTCAAAATCCTAACGCTGACGTACAAAGCTGTCCACCATACTGCCCCGTACTACATCTCTGACCTAATATCCAAGTACCACCCAACACGCACACTCCGCTCCTCACAAGACCTCCTTCTCTCTAGTTCCCTGGTCTCCTCTTCCCATGCCCGCCTCCAGGACTTCTCCAGGGTGTCACCCATCCTCTGGAACTCCCTGCCCCAACCCATCAGATTATCACCTACTCTCCTCTCCTTTAGGCGCACCCTGAAAACCCATCTCTTCAGGGAAGCCTACCCCACCCCCTGCTAACTTGCCGACCTCCTCCACTCTTCCTACCACTCCATCCCCCACAGCTATCTCCTCCTGTGCCACCATCCCCTCCCTCCTAGATTGTAAGCTCGAAAGAGCAGGGCCCTTGATCCCCTCATGTTTTGCATTGTATTGGTATTGTTCTGTCACATGTTCTGTCTCCCTTTGTAATGTACAGCGCTGAGCGAACTATTGGCGCTTTATAAATACTGTATAATAATAATATATATATAAAATTTTTTTTTTTTGACTGCCTGCAGTCCATTTTGGATTTTGTACCCTCAATGTTCTCCAACTCTTCAGATTCTACTGAATACATGGCTTCTGTCCTGAAGTTGCTGTCAGCTGCACTGTGCAGGACCTGCAGTAACTCTCTGGTTAGTCGGCTCCTCTGCTTCAATGACTGTATTACATCTGGTACTTTGAATATGGTTCTAAATTTGGGCCATTCCAAACTTGATGCAGTTTGTTTTTTGCTTTCAGGTGAAAGATCAGTTTATGAAACAGTCCGGGAAAAACCCTTCTAAATTTAAGGGACTCCGTGTCTGTAGACAGGTTGTTGGCGGAACGAACTACTGGTTTGAGGTAATGTTGGTTTTATGCAACGATATTGTCAGTCTAGGGCAGAATTGTGTTCTTACCAGGAGAGGCACATTATGTGCGACATCTACACAGTGGAGGTATGTCAGGCAGGACAACCATGGAGAAGGTCAGTTGTAGGAGGGCAGCTCTTCACACCCCATCAGGCACTGGTGCCTCCTACTCCTCCCTCCATTGCATGCCACGTCCACCCTCTCTTCTCCCCTTTTCAAATGCCCCCCCCCCCACTCTGCTCCTCACCCCACATTCCACGCTGTGGCTCCCTGCTTCTTCCCTCCTTAGATGCTGTTTTCCTGTGTCGCCCCTACTTGTAATGCTGCTGGCCCCCACACCCCCCATTCCAAGCTGTGGTCATTTGCTTCATAATCTCCTTATCCAAAGCTGCTGTCCTCTCCTCTGCTCCTCACCCCACCGGGCAAAGCTGTAGTCCCCAACTCCTCACTACCCCATCCAACGCTATGGTTCCCCTGTTCCTAACTCCCCAATCCATTGTTGCTGTCCCCTGCTACCCATTCCTCCATCCAATGCCACTGCAGTCTGCTCCTTACCCCCCCCTCCAAACTGCAATCAGCTGCTCTTCATGCTTCTATCCATTTCATTCTGCAAACCTCAGATCTTCACTCTACCATTCATCACTGTGTTCCCCCCACTCCTCAGTTACCCATACAGTAGTGGCCCCCCACACCTCGCCCTCCCATCCAAAACCTGGGTTCCTTAAACCTCTGTCTAACAAGGTCAGCTGTCCCCTACCTCCCTACCCTTCATGTCCCCTACCTCTCCTCACCCCTTCATCCAACACTGCGGTCCCCGCCCCTCACCCAACACTGTGTCCCCTGCTCCTCACCCCCTCATCCAACACTGCGGTCCCCGCTCCTCATCCCCTCATCCAACACTATGGTCCCTGCTCCTCATCCCTTCTTCCAACACTGTGTCCCCTGCTCCTCACCCCCTCATCCAACACTGCGGTCCCCGCTCCTCATCCCTTCTTCCAACACTGTGGTCCCCGCTTCTCATCCCTTCATCCAAAACTACGGTCCCCGCTCCTGACTCCTTCATCTAAAACTGGGGCCCCTGCTTCTCACCCCTTCATCCAACACTGCGGTCCCCGCCCCTCACCCAACACTGTGTCCCCCGCTCCTCACCCCCTCATCCAACACTGTGGTCCCCGCTCCTCATCCCTTCTTCCAACACTGTGGTCCCCGCTTCTCATCGCTTCATCCAAAACTACGGTCCCCGCTCCTCACTCCCTCATCTAAAACTGTGGCCCCTGCTCCTCACCCCTTCATCCAACACCGTGGTCCCCGTTCCTCACCCCCTCATCTTACACTGTGGTCCCCGCTCCTTACCCCCTCATCCAACACTGTTGTACCCTCTCCTCATCCACTCGTGCAACACTTTGGTCCCAGCTCCTCATCCCCTCATCCAACACTGTGGTCCCCTCTCCTCACCCCTTCATCCAACACTGTGGTCCCCGCTCCTCACCCCCTCATCTAACACTGTCGTACCCTCTCCTCACCCCCTCATCCAACACTTTGGTCCCAGCTCCTCACCCCCTCATCAAAAGCTTTGGTTCTCCACTCTTCACTACTCTATCCAGCATTGTTGTCCCTCACCCATCACTCCCCACCCCCCACTGCTGTTTTCACTACTCCTTCATAGCACCTCCTTACCACCACCACCACCACCACCACCACAGGTCGTGGCATCTACCCCCACCTTCTCATTCTGCTATCAAATTTCACTCTCCTAAGTTACATTACCTCCCACCAAAGTAACACCCCCTAGGTGCTTCCTGACATCCATCCCTTCTTTCCCAAGCATAGTGCCTTTCTGCCCCCCCCCACCCCACCCCCGAAATAACACCTATTCTCCCTGGTCACAAGGCCTCCCTCCCAGTCCACTGCCCCTCACCCCCTGTCCAACACTGCCATCCTCCACAGCAGGGGCAGACTGACAACTCATGGGGCCCCCGGACAATAGGGGATCATGGGGCCCCTGTGTCCTTGCCCACACTCAAACCACTCCCAAAAAAGCCTATGAAAGGTACCAGGAGCATCTCATGGGGCCCCCTACTGACCCCGGGCCCTCGGGCAGTGCCCAAGTGTCCAAATGGTCAGTCCGCCCCTGCTCCACAGGACACATAGCGCTGATGTATTCCATAGTGCTGTACAGAGAACACTGAGCCAGTCATATCAGTCTCAGTACCAGAGGAGCTTGCACTCTAATGTCCCCTCCCCCCACAGTCACATCAGTCTCTGCACCAGAGGAGCTTACACTCTAATGTCCCCTCCCCCACAGTCACATCAGTCTCTCTACCAGAGAAGCTTACACTCTAATGTCCCCCCACAGTCACATCAGTCTCTGTACCAGAGGAGCTTACACTCTAATGTCCCCTCCCCCACAGTCACATCAGTCTCTGTACCAGAGGAGCTTACACTCTAATGTCCTCTCCCCCGCAGTCCCATCAGTCTCTTTACCAGAGGAGCTTACACTCTAATATCCCCTCCCCCACAGTCACATCAGTCTCTGTACCAGAGGAGCTTACACTCTAATGTCCCCTCCCCCTCAGTCACATCAGTCTCTGCACCAGAGGAGCTTACACTCTAATGTCCCCTCCCCCACAGTCACATCAGTCTCTGCACCAGAGGAGCTTACACCCTAATGTCCCCTCCACAGTCACATCAGTCTCTGTACCAGAGGAGCTTACACTCTAATGTCCCCTCCCCCCACAGTCACATCAGTCTCTGTACCAGAGGAGCTTACACTCTAATGTCCCCTCCCCCACAGTCACATCAGTCTCTGTACCAGAGGAGCTTACACGCTAATATCCCCTCCCCCACAGTCACATCAGTCTCTGCACCAGAGAAGCTTACACTCTAATGTCCCCTCCCCCACAGTCCCATCAGTGTCTGTACCAGAGGAGCTTACACTCTAATGTCCCCTCCCCCACAGTCACTCACTGTCATACATTTATATAGCTCCGTCATACTCCACAGCGCTGCGCATGCAACATTGCATCAGTTACATCAGTTCAGCACCATAGAATGGTACACACTACTGTCTTTGTGTCAGTCCTTGCCCCCCAGGAGCTTGCAATCTAATGTAGGCACCAGAGTATCTCACATCTGTTATTCCTCATATACCTCCCATCAGTATGATTGCTATAATATCAGCGAAAATACAAAATTAATGGCGTCATTTGTTTCTTGTGAACTTTTTTCTGATTTTTTTTTCAGGTTGATATTGGAGAAGACTCTTATTGCCAACTTCAAGTGTTCAATCCTCTGCCTTATGAAAACAAGGAGCCGCAGTTGACGTCTTACAAGCTGAATAAGAAAAAAGGCGATAAACTTGGGGATTGCTAAAATGGGTTGGAGACGTCACCGTGCATGACGGGCGACCCTTCTGTATCCAACTGTGTCCTGCAATCCTCATCTCTCCTCTCTGCACTTCTCTCCAATCCCTCCTCTCACCATATCTTGTATTTCCAATATTGATCCCTGAATAAAATCTTTTGTTATCTGCACGTTGAGCTGGATTTACCATCAGACGCAGCCAAGTAGGTTTCAGCCTATAGGCAGGGGCGTATCTGCCGCGAGGCAAACAAGGCATCTGCCTTGGGTGGCACTTTTCAGGGGGGCGGCACCACCTCCAGGCAGAAGGGACCAGTGCTGTCACTGCAAAGGGCTGTGCTTGGCCGGGGGGGGGGGCGTGCTCGGGCGGGTTTGTGTGTGCTCGGGGGCGAGCATGGGTGAGGAGACAGAGAACCTGCCAGCCAAGGAGCCGGCTGGAGAGGGGGCCGGGCGGCACATAGAGGACCGCGCATTTCTCTCTATGTACCGCCAGTCACCTCCCCTATCCATCTCCTGCATGCTCCCCCACGGCTGCCCCCCTCCCCCCTCTCTTCCCCTCTATTATCTCTCTCTCCTCCTCTCTCTCTCTTCTCTGTCCTTTCTCTCTCCCTCCCTCCTCTCTCATCATTCTCTCTCCCTCCTTCCTTCCTTCCCCCCCTCTCTCTCCCCCTATCTCTTTTCCTCTCTCCTCCCTCTCTCCTCTCCCCTCTCTCTCCCCTCTCTCCTCCACCCCCCCCTCTCTCTATTATCTCTCTCCTCCCCCTCCCTCTCCTCTCTCTCTTCCATCTCTCCTCTCTCTCTCCCTCCCTCCTCTCTCCCCCTCCATCTCTCTCCCTATCTCTTCTCCTCTCTATCTCCCCACTCTCTTCTCTCTCCCCCCTCTCTCTCCCCTCTCTCTCTCTTATTAGTATCAGTGGGAGGAATAGTGCCCCATCATTGGTGTCAGTGGGAGGAATAGTGTCCCATCATTGGTGTCAGTGGGAGGAATAGTGCCCCATCATTGGTGTCAGTGGGAGGAATAGTGTCCCATCATTGGTGTCAGTGGGAGGAATAGTGCCCCATCATTGGTGTCAGTGGGAGGAATAGTGCCCCATCATTGGTGTCAGTGGGAGGAATAGTGTCCCATCATTGGTGTCAGTGGGAGGAATAGTGTCCCATCATTGGTGTCAGTGGGAGGAATAGTGGTCCATCATTGGTGTCAGTGGGAGGAATAGTGCCCCATCATTGGTGTCAGTGGGAGGAATAGTGTCCCATCATTGGTGTCAGTGGGAGGAATAGTGTCCCATCATTGGTATCAGTGGGAGGAATAGTGTCCCATCATTGGTGTCAGTGGGAGGAATAGTGCCCCATCATTGGTGTCAATGGGAGGAGTAGTGCCCCATCATTGGTATCAGTGGGAGGAATAGTGCCCCATCATTGGTGTCAATGGGAGGAGTAGTGCCCCATCATTGGTGTCAATGGGAGGAGTAGTGCCCCATCATTGGTATCAGTGGGAGGAATAGTGCCCCATCATTGGTGTCAGTGGGAGGAATAGTGCCCCATCATTGGTGTCAGTGGGAGGAATAGTGCCCCATCATTGGTATCAGTGGGAGGAATAGTGCCCCATCATTGGTATCAGTGGGAGGAATAGTGCCCCATCATTGGGGTCAGTGGGAGGAATAGTGCCCCATCATTGGGGTCAGTGGGAGGAATAGTGTTCCATCATTGGTGTCAGTGGGAGGAATAGTGCCCCATCATTGGTATCAGTGGGAGGAATAGTGCCCCACCATTGGTGTCAGTGGGAGGAATAGTGCCCCATCATTGGTGTCAGTGGGAGGAATAGTGTCCCATCATTGTTATTAATGGGAGGAATAGTGCCCCATCATTGTTATTAATGGGAGGAATAGTGTCCCATCATTGGTGTCAGTGGGAGGAATAGTGCCCCATCATTGTTATTAATGGGAGGAATAGTGTCCCATCATTGGTGTCAGTGGGAGGAATAGTGCCCCATCATTGGTGTCAGTGGGAGGAATAGTGCCCCATCATTGGTGTCAGTGGGAGGAATAGTGCCCCATCATTGGTGTCAGTGGGAGGAATAGTGCCCCATCATTGGTGTCAGTGGGAGGAATAGTGTCCCATCATTGGTGTCAGTGGGAGGAATAGTGTCCCATCATTGGTATCAGTGGGAGGAATAGTGTCTCATCATTGGTGTCAGTGGGAGGAATAGTGCCCCATCATTGGTGTCAATGGGAGGAGTAGTGCCCCATCATTGGTATCAGTGGGAGGAATAGTGTCCCATCATTGGTGTCAGTGGGAGGAATGGTGCCCCATCATTGGTATCAGTGGGAGGAATAGTGCCCCATCATTGGGGTCAGTGGGAGGAATAGTGCTCCATCATTGGGGTCAGTGGGAGGAATAGTGTCCCATCATTGGGGTCAGTGGGAGGAATAGTGCCCCATCATTGGTGTCAGTGGGAGGAATAGTGTCCCATCATTGGTGTCAGTGGGAGGAATAGTGCCCCATCATTGGGGTCAGTGGGAGGAATAGTTCCCCATCATTGGTGTCAGTGGGAGGAATAGTGCCCCATCATTGGTATCAGTGGGAGGAATAGTGTCCCATCATTGGTGTCAGTGGGAGGAATAGTGCCCCATCATTGTTATTAATGGGGGGAATAGTGTCCCATCATTGGTGTCAGTGGGAGGAATAGTGCCCCATCATTGGTGTCAGTGGGAGGAATAGTGCCCCATCATTGGTGTCAGTGGGAGGAATAGTGCCCCATCATTGGTGTCAGTGGGAGGAATAGTGTCCCATTATTGGTATCAGTGGGAGGAATAGTGCCCCACCATTAGTATCAGTGGGGGGAATAGTGCCCCATCATTGATGTCAGTGTAGGAGGAATAGTGCCCCATCATTGGTATCAGTGGGAGGAATAGTGCCCCATCATTGGTATCAGTGGGAGGAATAGTGCCCCATCATTGGTATCAGTGGGAGGAATAGTGCCCCATCATTGGTGTCAGTGGGGGGAATAGTGCCCCATCATTGGTGTCAGTGGGGGGAATAGTGCCCCATCATTGGTATCAGTGGGAGGAATAGTGTCCCATTATTGGTATCAGTGGGAGGAATAGTGTCCCATCATTGGTGTCAGTGGGAGGAATAGTGCCCCATCATTGATGTCAGTGGGAGGAATAGTGCCCCATCATTGGTATCAGTGGGAGGAATAGTGCCCCATCATTGGGGTCAGTGGGAGGAATAGTGCCCCATCATTGGTGTCAGTGGGAGGAATAGTGCTCCATCATTGGGGTCAGTGGGAGGAATAGTGTCCCATCATTGGGGTCAGTGGGAGGAATAGTGCCCCATCATTGGTGTCAGTGGGAGGAATAGTGTCCCATCATTGGTGTCAGTGGGAGGAATAGTGCCCCATCATTGGGGTCAGTGGGAGGAATAGTTCCCCATCATTGGTGTCAGTGGGAGGAATAGTGCCCCATCATTGTTATTAATGGGAGGAATAGTGTCCCATCATTGGTGTCAGTGGGAGGAATAGTGCCCCATCATTGTTATTAATGGGAGGAATAGTGTCCCATCATTGGTGTCAGTGGGAGGAATAGTGCCCCATCATTGGTGTCAGTGGGAGGAATAGCGCCCCATCATTGGTGTCAGTGGGAGGAATAGCGTCCCATCATTGGTGTCAGTGGGAGGAATAGCGCCCCATCATTGGTGTCAGTGGGAGGAATAGCGCCCCATCATTGGTGTCAGTGGGAGGAATAGTGCCCCATCATTGGTGTCAGTGGGAGGAATAGTGCCCCATCATTGGTGTCAGTGGGAGGAATAGTGCCCCATCATTGGTGTCAGTGGGCGGAATAGTGCCCCATCATTGGTGTCAGTGGGAGGAATAGTGTCCCATCATTGGTATCAGTGGGAGGAATAGTGTCTCATCATTGGTGTCAGTGGGAGGAATAGTGCCCCATCATTGGTATTAGTGGGAGGAATAGTGCCCCATCATTGGTGTCAATGGGAGGAGTAGTGCCCCATCATTGGTATCAGTGGGAGGAATAGTGTCCCATCATTGGTGTCAGTGGGAGGAATGGTGCCCCATCATTGGTATCAGTGGGAGGAATAGTGCCCCATCATTGGTATCAGTGGGAGGAATAGTGTCCCATCATTGGGGTCAGTGGGAGGAATAGTGCCCCATCATTGGTGTCAGTGGGAGGAATAGTGTCCCATCATTGGTGTCAGTGGGAGGAATAGTGCCCCATCATTGGGGTCAGTGGGAGGAATAGTGCCCCATCATTGGGGTCAGTGGGAGGAATAGTGCCCCATCATTGGTATCAGTGGGAGGAATAGTGTCCCATCATTGGTGTCAGTGGGAGGAATAGTGCCCCATCATTGTTATTAATGGGGGGAATAGTGTCCCATCATTGGTGTCAGTGGGAGGAATAGTGCCCCATCATTGGTGTCAGTGGGAGGAATAGTGCCCCATCATTGGTATCAGTGGGAGGAATAGTGTCCCATCATTGGTATCAGTGGGAGGAATAGTGTCCCATTATTGGTATCAGTGGGAGGAATAGTGCCCCATCATTGGTATCAGTGGGAGGAATAGTGCCCCATCATTGGTGTCAGTGGGAGGAATAGTGTCCCATTATTGGTATCAGTGGGAGGAATAGTGCCCCACCATTGGTATCAGTGGGGGGAATAGTGCCCCATCATTGATGTCAGTGTAGGAGGAATAGTGCCCCATCATTGGTATCAGTGGGAGGAATAGTGCCCCACCATTGGTATCAGTGGGGGGAATAGTGCCCCATCATTGATGTCAGTGTAGGAGGAATAGTGTCCCATCATTGGTGTCAGTGGGAGGAATAGTGCCCCATCATTGGTATCAGTGGGAGGAATAGTGCCCCATCATTGGTATCAGTGGGGGGAATAGTGCCCCATCATTGGTGTCAGTGGGGGGAATAGTGCCCCATCATTGGTATCAGTGGGAGGAATAGTGTCCCATCATTGGTATCAGTGGGAGGAATAGTGTCCCATCATTGGTGTCAGTGGGAGGAATAGTGCCCCATCATTGATGTCAGTGGGAGGAATAGTGCCCCATCATTGGTATCAGTGGGAGGAATAGTGCTCCATCATTGGGGTCAGTGGGAAGAATAGTGTCCCATCATTGGGGTCAGTGGGAGGAATAGTGCCCCATCATTGGTGTCAGTGGGAGGAATAGTGTCCCATCATTGGTGTCAGTGGGAGGAATAGTGCCCCATCATTGGGGTCAGTGGGAGGAATAGTTCCCCATCATTGGTGTCAGTGGGAGGAATAGTGCCCCATCATTGGTATCAGTGGGAGGAATAGTGTCCCATCATTGGTGTCAGTGGGAGGAATAGTGCCCCATCATTGTTATTAATGGGGGGAATAGTGTCCCATCATTGGTGTCAGTGGGAGGAATAGTGCCCCATCATTGGTGTCAGTGGGAGGAATAGTGCCCCATCATTGGTATCAGTGGGAGGAATAGTGTCCCATCATTGGTATCAGTGGGAGGAATAGTGTCCCATTATTGGTATCAGTGGGAGGAATAGTGCCCCATCATTGGTGTCAGTGGGAGGAATAGTGTCCCATTATTGGTATCAGTGGGAGGAATAGTGCCCCATCATTGGTATCAGTGGGGGGAATAGTGCCCCATCATTGGTGTCAGTGGGGGGAATAGTGCCCCATCATTGGTATCAGTGGGAGGAATAGTGTCCCATTATTGGTATCAGTGGGAGGAATAGTGTCCCATCATTGGTGTCAGTGGGAGGAATAGTGTCCCATCATTGGTGTCAGTGGGAGGAATAGTGCCCCATCATTGGTGTCAGTGGGAGGAATAGTGCCTCATCATTGGTATCAGTGGGAGGAATAGTGCCCCATCATTGGTATCAGTGGGAGGAATAGTGCCTCATCATTGGTATCAGTGGGAGGAATAGTGCCCCATCATTGGTGTCAGTGGGAGGAATAGTGCCCCATCATTGGTGTCAGTGGGAGGAATAGTGCCCCATCATTGGTGTCAGTGGGAGGAATAGTGCCTCATCATTGGTATCAGTGGGAGGAATAGTGCCCCATCATTGGTGTCAGTGGGAGGAATAGTGCCCCATCATTGGTGTCAGTGGGAGGAATAGTGCCCCATCATTGGTATCAGTGGGAGGAATAGTGCCCCATCATTGGTGTCAGTGGGAGGAATAGTGTCCCATCATTGGTGTCAGTGGGAGGAATAGCGCCCCATCGTTGTCAGTGGGCGGAGCTCTAATAGGAAGAGGTGGGGCCTAAATAGGAAGGGGTGGGGTTTACAGATGAAGGGGTGGATCATAAACAGGAAGGGGTGGGACAAATTTAGATGCGGGGGGGTGTCCGATTTTAGTCTTGCCTAGGGCAACACAAAACCAAAATACACCACCACCTATAGGATCCCACATGGAAGAAAAATATATTTGAAGTGCTACAATTTTAGCCGTATTCAAAATATATTTCAATATATACACACACATACATACATATATACACACTGTATATTGAAATGCGTTTTTATTACAAAATAAATGAAAAATATTTTTTTAAAATACATTTCAAACATACTGTATGACTTTAAAAATACAAATCATTTTTGGAATGTATATTTTTAATATATGTAAAAATATATGTTAAAATGACTTTTGTTATATGTTAAAAAAAATCTGAAGGGTATATTTAAAAAATATATATTTTTAAAAATGTTTTTTTTTAAATATATTCTTCAGATTTTTTTAAACATATTTAAAAAAAGTAATTTTAACATATATTTTTACATATATTAAAAATATGCATTCCAAAAATGTAGATTTGTATTTTTAAAGTCATACAGTATGTTTGAAATGTATTTAAAAAATATATTTTTCATATATTTTGTAATAAAAACACATTTCAAAATACAGTGTATATACTATGTTCATAAATAGCTGAACTGGATGGACTTTTGTCTTTTTTCAGCCAGACTAACTATGTAAGACTAACTATATATATATATATATATATATATATATATATATATATATATATATATATATATATATATATATATATATACAGTCATGGCCGAAATTGTTGGCACCCTTGATATTTTTCCTGAAAATCAAGTATTTCACACAAAAAAGGTATTGCATTAACACATGTTTTGCTATACACATGTTTATTCCCTTTGTATGTATTGGAACAAATATAAAACAGAGGCAGAAAAGCAAATATGACATAATGTCACACAAAACCCCAAAAATGGGCTGGACAAAAGTATTGGCACCCTTAACTTAATATTTGGTTGCACACCCTTTGGAAAACATAACTGAAATCAGTCGCTTCCTATAACCATCAATAAGCTTCTGACACCTCTCACCCGGAATTTTGGACCACTCTTCCTTTGCAAACAGCTCCAGGTCTCTCTTATTGGAAGGACACCTTTTCCCAACAGCAATTTTAAGATCTCTCCACAGGTGTTCAATGGGATTTAGATCTGGGCTCATTGCTGGCCACTTCAGAACTCTCCAGCGCTTCTTTGCCATCCATTTCTGAGTGCTTTTTGACGTATGTTTGGGGTCATTGTCCTGCTGGAAGACCCAGGATCTTGGACGCAAACCCAGCTTTCTGACACTGGGCCCTACAGTGCGACCCAAAATCCTTTGGTAATCCTCAGATTTCATGATGCCTTGCACACAGTCAAGGCACCCAGTGCCAGAGGCAGCAAAACAACCCCAAAACATCATTGAACCTCCACCATATTTTACCGTAGGTACTGTGTTTTGTTCTTTGTAGGCCTCATTCCGTTTTCGGTAAACAGTAGAATGATGTGCTTTACCGAAAAGCTCTATCTTGGTCTCATCTGTCCACAAGACGTTTTCCCAGAAGGCTTTTGGCTTACTCAAGTACATTTTGGCAAACTGTAGTCTTGCTTTTTTATGTCTCTGTGTCAGCAGTGGGGTCCTCCTGGGTCTCCTGCCATAGCGTTTCATTTCATTTAAATGTCGACGGATAGTTCGCGCTGACACTGATGCTCCCTGAGCCTGCAGGACAGCTTGAATGTCTTTGGAACATGTTTGGGGCTGCTTATCCACCATCCGGACTATTCTGCGTTGCAATCTTTCATCAATTTTCCTCATCCGTCCACGACCAGGGAGATTAGCTACAGTGCCATGGGTTGCAAACTTCTTGATAATGTTGCGCACTGTGGACAAAGGCAAATCTAGTTCTCTGGAGATGGACTTGTAACCTTGAGATTGTTGATATTTTGCCACAATTTTGGTTCTCAGGTCCTCAGACAGTTCTCGTCTCCTCTTTCTGTTGTCCATGCTTAGTGTGGCACAGACAGACACACAATGCAAAGGTTAAGTGAACGTCTCTCCTTTTTATCTGCTTTCAGGTGTGATTTCTATATTGCCCACACCTGTTACTTGCCCCAGGTGAGTTTACAGGAGCATCACATGCTTGTAACATTCTTATTTATCCGCAGTTGTGAAAGGGTGCCAATACTTTTGTCCAGCCCATTTTTGGAGGTTTGTGTGACATTATGTCGAATTTGCTTTCTTTCCTCCCTTTTTTTGTTTTGTCCCAATACACACAAAGGGAATAAACATGTGTATAGCAAAACATGTGTTAATGCAATACGTTTCGTGAGAAATACATGATTTCCTGGAGAAATATCAAGGGTGCCAACAATTTCGGCCATGACTGTATATATATATATACAGTCAGGTCCATAAATATTGGGACATCGACACAATTCTAACATTTTTGGCTCTATACACCACCACAATGGATTTGAAATGAAACGAACAAGATGTGCTTTAACTGCAGACTGTCAGCTTTAATTTGAGGGTATTTACATCCAAATCAGGTGAACGGTGTAGGAATTACAACAGTTTACATATTTGCCTCCCACTTGTTAAGGGACCAAAAGTAATGGGACAATTGTCTTCTCAGCTGTTCCATGGCCAGGTGTGTTATTCCCTCATTATCCCAATTACAATGAGCAGATAAAAGGTCCAGAGTTCATTTCAAGTGTGCTATTTGCATTTGGAATCTGTTGCTCTCAACTCTCAAGATGAGATCCAAAGAGCTGTCACTATCAGTGAAGCCATCATTAGGCTGAAAAAACAAAACAAACCCATCAGAGAGATAGCAAAAACATTAGGTGAGGCCAAAACAACTGTTTGGAACATTCTTAAAAAGAAGGAACGCACCGGTGAGCTCAGCAACACCAAAAGACCCGGAAGACCACGGAAAACAACTGTGGTGGAGGACTAAAGAATTCTTTCCCTGGTGAAGAAAACACCCTTCACAACAGTTGGCCAGATCAAGAACACCCTCCAGGAGGTAGGTGTATGTGTGTCAAAGTCACCAATCAAGAGAAGACTTCACCAGAGTGAATACAGAGGGTTCACCACAAGATGGAAACCATTGGTGAGCCTCAAAAACAGGAAGGCCAGATTAGAGTTTGCCAAACGACATCTAAAAAAGCCTTCAAAGTTCTGGAACAACATCCTATGGACAGATGAGACCGACATCAACTTGTACCAGAGTGATGGGAAGAGAAGAGGATGGAGAAGGAACTGCTCATGATCCTAAGCATACCACCTCATCAGTGAAGCATGGTGGTGGTAGTGTCATGGCGTGGGCATGTATGGCTGCCAATGGAACTGCTTCTCTTGTATTTATTGATGATGTGACTGCTGACAGAAGCAGCCGGATGAATTGTGAAGTGTTTCCGGGAATATTATCTGCTCATATTCAGCCAAATGCTTCACAACTCATTGGACGCTTCACAGTGCAGATGGACAATGACCCAAAGCAGACTGCAAAAGCAACCAAAGAGTTTTTTTTAAGGGAAAGAAGTGGAATGTTCTGCAATGGCCAAGTCCATCACCTGACCTGAATCCGATTGAGCATTTCACTTGCTGAAGACAAAACTGAAGGGAAAATGCCCCAAGAACAAGCAGGAACTGAAGACAGTTGCAGTAGAGGCCTGGCAGAGCATCACCAGGGATGAAACCCAGCGTCTGGTGATGTCTATGCGTTCCACACTTCAGGCTGTCATTGACTGCAAAGGATTTGCAACCAAGTATTAAAAAGTGAAAGTTTGATTTATGATTATTATTCTGTCCCATTACTTTTGGTCCCTTAACAAGTGGGAGGCACCTATGCAAACTGTTGTAATTCCTACACCGTTCACCAGATTTGGATGTATATACCCTCAAATTAAAGCTGACAGTCTGCAGTTAAAGCACATCTTGTTCGTTTCATTTCAAATCCATTGCGGTGGTGTATAGAGCCAAAAATGTTAGAATTTTGTCGATGTCCCAATATTTATGGACCTGACTGTATATATATTTTTATTGAAAAATATTGAATATGGCCAAAATTGTAACATTTCAAATACCGTATTTTTTGCTCCATAAGACACACTCCCACCCCTACCCCCAAAAAAGAGGGGAAAATGTCAGTGCGTCTTATGGAACGAATATGGAGCGGCCGGTCCGGTATTTCTGCCACCGCGTCAGAATACCGGGCCTGCCACTCAGCTCTTCTCTGCAGCAGAACCTTACCTGTTCCTTGGTCCAGCGCTGTACAGTCTTCCCGCGCCGGCATCTGTGACAGCCGGGTGCCCACTGCGCATGCGCGAGAAGTGCTGCGCTTTGTGAATGGTCCGGCGTCTTCTGGGACACATGACAGGTCACCATTCACAAAGCGCAAGGCTTCTCGCGCATGCTTACTGGGCACTCGGCTGTCAGCCGGGTGCCCACACTAAAGGGAGGACAACTCCACAGAAGTGGGAACGGGTACCTGTCAAATTCAGGTACCCGCTCCCCCTTCCTCCCCAAAGGTCTGCAGTCTCTGGTCATCTCCTGTACCGTGTCCGCAGTCTCTGGTCGTCTCCTGTACCGTGCCCGCAGTCTCTGGTCGTCCCCTGTACCGTGCTCGCAGTCTCTGGTCATCCCCTGTACCGTGTCCGCAGTCTCTGGTCATCTCCTGTACTATGTCTGCAGTCTCTGGTTATCTCCTGTACTGTCCGCAGTCTCTGGTCATCCCCTGTACCATGTCCGCAGTCTCTGACCATCTCCTGTACTATGTCTGCAGTCTCTGGTTATCTCCTGTACTGTCCGCAGTCTCTGGTCATCCCCTGTACCGTGTCCGCAGTCTCTGGTCATCTCCTGTACCGTGTCCGCAGTCTCTGGTCATCTCCTGTACCGTGTCCGCAGTCTCTGGTCATCTCCTGTACCGTGTCCGCAGTCTCTGGTCATCTCCTGTACTGTGTCCGCAGTCTCTGGTCATCTCCTGTACCGTGTCCGCAGTCTCTGGTCATCTCCTGTATTGTGTCCGCAGTCTCTGGTCATCTCCTGTATTGTGTCCGCAGTCTCTGGTCATCTCCTGTATTGTGTCCGCAGTCTCTGGTCAGAAACTGCGGACATAGTACAGGAGATGACCAGAGACTGCAGACACAGTACATGAGATGACCAGAGACTGCAGACATAGTACAGGAGACGGTCAGAGAATGCAGACATGGTACAGGAGACGGTCAAAGACTGCAGACATGCTACAAGAGACGGTCAGAGACTGCGGACATGGTACAGGAGACGGTCAAAGACTGCAGACTTAGTACAGGAGACGGTCAGGGACTGCAGACATGGTACAGGAGACGGTCAGGGACTGCAGACATAGTACAGGAGACATATAAAAACGTGAATAAGTAGGCGCTAATACAACCATGCATCAAAAAAATTAAAGCAAATCAACTCTCAACATCCACCAAAATGTGAATCCTTTGCCACATTAATGGAATAGGGGTAGACATATTCTCTACGATATCTAACAAATAATATTTAGTAATATTCCTAAATGAAGTGTGATAAACACAATATATATAGTGGCCGTCCCATGAAGATGTAGTTCCGTAGACCAAACAGATGTGCGCTTTCCCCACCTGCAGACAAGAGGCGAATTTCTCACCAGAAACAACTGACCCCGATTAAGGTGGTCAGGTAACGCTTTGGTAAAATGAATATCGAAGACCAGCAATAGGCTCTCGTAGGTAAACCTCCCTGTCGCCAGGAAATCACAGATATTGCCCCCCAGGGGCGGACTGACCATTTGGAAACTCGAGCAATACCCGAGGACCCGGGGTCAGTAGGGGGCCCCATGAGATGCCCCCGATACCTTTTTCATAGGCTTTTTTTGAGTTTCGAGGGTTCCCTTTCTATGTTTCTTGTGAATTTAAAACCATAAACATCGGTATTCATAGAACATAGGAAGTTCTCCAGTTCTTACCTTTCTCCCTCCCAAATAATAAAGATATCATCGATGTACCTTCTGTATATTTTTAATTGGGGCATTTCCTTATGAAAGTTCTCCTCTTCCTCCCATTTAATACGGAAGATATTGGCGACACTCAGAGCATACCTTGCTCCCATTGCTACTCCCTTAATTTGATTGTGAAAATCTCCACTATGCCAGAAGTAACTGTTGGCCATGGCCATCTCTAAGGCTTCTAGCACAAATTCTTTCTGAGGCGATATTAACCATTAGCCGCCCGGCCAATGGCCGTTTGGCGGCTTCAAAAGTGTTGCTGCATTCCGGGTGCACGCCATTTGGCGTGCTCCCGCACATGCGCAGTTTGCGCTAATGCAGAGCGGCGCAGCAGCGCGATCTGTCACCGGCCGTGCACCTCGGACACGGCCGATGACAGATCCAAGTACCGGCTCCCGTTGCTGGTACCATGTGACCTGCTGTGACCAATCACAGCAGGTCACATGACAGTTGTATACAATGGATGGCTTCATTCATGCCATCCATTGTATACTAGTGCCTAGCTGTGAATGGTCACAGCTAATCACATGCACATGTCATGTGATTAGCTGTGACCAAATCACAGCTAAGCACAAAAAAAAAAAAAAAGCTGAATGAATCGATTTCATTCAGGTAAATGCTTGCTTATAGCAAAGTAATTCTTTGCTATAAGCAAATTGTGTAAAAAAAAAAAAAAAAAAAAAAAAAGATCACTTCCCCAAAGTAGTACAATGTTACTATGGTAACATTGTACTACTTTGGTCATAGTAAAATATGAAAAAAAAATCTTTAAAAAAATGTAATAAAAATATAAAAATAATAAAAAAATAAAACAAAAAATAAAAAAAAAAATATATATATTTTTTTTTCATACTGTCACCAGTCAGTGTCCCTGATCACCACCATGCCAGTTATATGATGACGCTGTACTGCACTGATGACAGTATGTAAAAAAAAAAATAGTGAAAATAATTTTTTTAATTTTTTCATTTTCCGAAAAATTATGACAAAAAAAATACAACTTCAATAAACTCGCCATTCCTCTTATGAAGTACGTCGGACTGTCTACTCTGCAAAAAGGGGACATTTGGGGGATATCTGTACTATTCTGACATTTGGGGGATATCTGTCCTGTCCTGACATTTGGGGGATATCTGTGCTGTCCTGACATTTGGGGGATATCTGTGTTGTCCTGACATTTGGGGGATATCTGTACTGTCCTGACATTTGGGGGGGATATCTGTACTGTTCTGACATTTGGGGGGGGATATCTGTACTGTTCTGACATTTGGGGGGGTATCTGTACTCTCCTGACATTTGGGGGGTATCTGTACTCTCCTGACATTTGGGGGGGTATCTGTACTGTCCTGACATTTGGGGGATATCTGTACTGTCCTGACATTTGGGGGATATCTATACTGTTCTGACATTTGGGGGATATCTGTGCTGTCCTGACATTTGGGGGGATATCTGTACTGTTCTGACATTTGGGGGGATATCTGTACTGTCCTGACATTTGGGGGATATCTGTGCTGTCCTGACATTTGGGGGGATATCTGTACTGTTCTGACATTTGGGGGGATATCTGTACTGTCCTGACATTTGGGGGACATCTGTACCATCCTGACATTTGGGGGATATCTGTACCGTCCTGACATTTGGGGGATATCTGTACAGTTCTGACATTTGGGGGATATCTGTACTGTTCTGACATTTGGGGGATATCTGTACCGTCCTGACATTTGGGGGATATCTGTACTGTCCTGACATTTGGGGGATATCTGTACTGTTCTGACATTCTTGGACCTCAAGAAATTAGATTGGCTGTCAGTACTTCAGGATTGATCGATATTCAGATCTATACCATAGTTTGTGAACTCTATAACTTTCCTACAAACTAAATAATACATCCTAATTTGGGTTATTTTCACCAAAGACATGGAGCAGAATACATCTCGGCCTAAATTTATGAAGAACAATTATTTATTTGCAAACTTTTATAACAGAAACAAAGAAAAATGTGTTTTTTTTCAAAATGTTTGGTCTTTTTTTGTTAATTTAGCAAAAAATAAAAACCCCGGCAGTGATTTAATACCACCAAAAGAAAGCTCTAGTTGTGTGAAGAAAATGATAAAATTTTAGTTTGGGTACAATGTTGTATGACCGCGCAATTGTCATTCAAAGTGTGAGAGCGCTGAAACCTGAAAAATGGCCTGGGCAGGAAGGGGGAAAATTGCACAGTATTGAAATGGTTAAATTTGAGTATTTGTGGAGTGCCCATTTGGTTGCATCAAGTGCATCCAGTTCAAAGCCCCTGGTGTCGCGCTCCACTATCAGTACATTTTAATATACATATAAATTTATAAATAATATGAATATTAGATGAATTAATTAAATAAATTGCAACAGAATATATCAAGTGATTGAATCCCGATATATTTCCACGGCGTGATATAGCAATCACGCTAGTGCTGCATGCATATCTTTGAAAAGTCCATGATCCTATGGTGTCTTCTATTGGTGTATTACAGTCCACCAATTCATATATAATGTGCTCCTTCACCAGTTGTGCTCTCACCTGACCTATATGACCAAACCGTTAAGTGAGGTCATACAAGCTTGTGTCCCTTTAATTGGGCTCAGAGGTGGACAAATGGATAAATTCCTGTATCCCAGATGGATGGATGGAGTTTTTTCTTTTCCCCAGCAGGGGGTCTCGCCGTTTCCTAGGGATCTTTTTCCTGGAGGCGGATGGGTGGAGTTATCCTTCTTCCCACTAGGGGGTCTCTTGACTCCTTTCAAACTTTTTCCTCCATGTGTATATATACCAAGCAGGGGCGGACTGACCATTTGGAAACTCGGGCACTGCCCGAGGGCCCGGGGTCAGTAGGGGGCCCCATGAGATGCCCCTGGTACCTTTTTCATAGGCTTTTTTGAGTTTGGGCAAGGACACAGGGGCCCCATGATCCCCTATTGCCCGGGGCCCCATGAGTTGTCAGTCCGCCCCTGTTGCCCCCAGTTGAGTATTCACATGACTCCAAGTGTACCAGTAATGAATGGATTCGGAATCCCAGGCTCTCCTTATAACATAGGTGATGCTCCAAGCAGCTCCAATAAATCAGATGAGTGACATACGTCCTAAGTGTAGTATTTATTGAAAGTTTAAAAGCAACAACACACTCACATGTAGAGGTGCCCTGAGAACCGACACCAGTTTGTACAGCCTCTGTGTATCCAATAGTACGGCTGGTGTGCGTTCCAAGCCTCGCCTTCGATAGGCCGGATGTGACGTCACAAGAACCTGGAAGTGACGGGATCACGCTTCTACGTACGTTTCGCCTGACGGTGTCCTCAGGGAGTGGCGTACCGCCATTACCAGGCTAGTTATGTAGAAGCCAAGCTCCGCTGATTAGATGGCTCCAGGAACTTGGCAACACCCCTTATGAGGACGTATTTACATACGAAACGCTTCAAGGAGGAGCCTCTGTACGCCGTGACATCACGCCGCCGGGTTGCGGAGGTCCAGCGGCCATCTTCCCACTCCAGCTGGTCAGTGTATACAGCAGTTTGGATGCTGCTTTATCCGGTTTTTGCACATGAATTTAGGAATTATCTGTCATTTTTTGCTTATGTATGTGTAGTACTTGTGATACCTTTTATCTTCATCTTATATACATTTAATAAATATGGTTACATACTGTTGGGAATACAACAGCATGTACTATATACAGTATTGTGTGTTAATATCACTTGACCAGTAGATGGCACTGTACACTAAGGTTACCAGTTGTGCATATGTGTAAAACTTGTTGGTTCTCTCTCTCCCTTTTCTCTCTCTTCAAAACCAAGATGTCTGCTGTTACACATTACTGAAGTGTTCTGTATGTTTGCAACTTAAGCCACACAAGTAAACCAAGTTCTGCCTTATCACAAGCTACCAGTGTCTTCTCTAACACATAACCAACACATACTACACTATGGGCATCCATCTTTTTTGCTCTGCACCGAGCGATTAAATCCATCTAGGACCCCATGTGGTTAACCAGGACCAGAGGGGGGGAAAGACTATGACCAGACCCTCTCGCAGTATATCCACCTAAGGGCGCTTTTGAGTGACATCTCCAGTACCCATATCTGCAGAGGAGAGGATCTCGTCCCAGGCTATACCATAAAGGGAACCTCCGCTTCTGGCGTATCTGATTTATGCGCATTAAGATTGCGCTTCCGGTGAGTGGGCAATCTTTCCATTGGTCGCACGTCACCGGACTCTTTTTGATTCACACCGGGATATAGAAATTCTGCCCATCAATAATCAGTGGGGACTATCACTGTCCCCTGAGATGTATATCACCACTTTTGTCACCCTAATTTATTGACTATTTATTGCTTTTTTTATTTAGGACGAATATTTACTTATATCTCTATCCAGTTTATTGAGTATTATATGCATTTTATTAGTCTCAGCGCTGCACTTGTTTTTTACATGGCTCCAGAAACATGGCTGACTAAGCATGAATGAGGACAAGTTGGTACTACATATGTCAGGCTGCACAGTCTGCTGCGGTGTACATAATAATGGGGACCTTTTGATCCTATAATAAATATTCCAAATCGATAAACGTGCGTATGCAAACCAGAATTTGCTCTATTAAATATGCTACAAAGCCATAAAAGGGATTCTACCTAAATGTTATCGAAAACATATCTATGGAAAGATATAGTGGAAAATAATTATAAGGCCCCATGTACACGGGACACTTCTGAACGATGGAAACTGACTGCTGGAAAATGTAGGTTAAAAAATGTCTGTTTAGCCGCGTTTATGTGCATTTAGAAGCGTTTTTTAAAGATAAGCACAGGAGAACCTCCCAAATGCCCAGAATGCACTGAAAAGTGGTAAATTATGAACTATTTCAGACTGTTTCAGAGAAATACAGAGAGTAGAAGCAGAGACAGCAGTATGTGTTGAGATTAGCTTAGGTGTGAGTTGCTCATTAACATTTCTTTTGTTTCCAAGGGTGGGAAAGGTGTCTGGTGGAGGGAGTCATTAAGGCCACCTGGCAGGGGGTCTTCATGAGGAATTTGAGGTGTGAATGGTCATTAACATATCTTTTGTTTCCAAGGGTGGGAGATGTCTGAGGTGTGAATTGGTCATTAACATATCTTTTGTTTCCAAGGGAGGAAGGGGGCTGAGGTGTGAATGGTCATTAACATATCTTTTGTTTCCAAAGGTGGGAGAGGTCTGAGGTGTGAATGGTCATTAACATAGCTTTTGTTTCCAAGGGTGGGAGAGGTCTGAGGTGTGAATGGTCATTAACATATCTTTTGTTTCCAAGGGTGGGAGAGGTCTGAGGTGTGAATGGTCATTAACATATCTTTTGTTTCCAAAGGTGGGAGAGGTCTGAGGTGTGAATGGTCATTAACATAGCTTTTGTTTCCAAGGGTGGGAGAGGTCTGAGGTGTGAATGGTCATTAACATATCTTTTGTTTCCAATTGTGGGAGAGGTCTGAGGTGTGAATTGGTCATTAATGTGTAAAAAGCTTGGTAGGAACATCCTGTGTTCAGTGTTTTGTCCATCTGAGTACATTGAAAACACTTTCCATGCATTTTTCATGATAAAAAAGGCTCTGGACGGCATTGAGAACTGGAAGAGTTAAAAAAAATTTAAAATGCAAACACTTACAAATGCGATTTTCCATGTTTAGCCGCATTTACAAGCATTTTGCGCTTGAAACACTGATAAAATCGACCTCTGAACGTGAGTTTGGTGCATTAAAAAAAATTACTGTAAAGTTAAATGCCTGTAAACGATTGTAAGTGAAGATGTGTACATGGACACATAGGGAAACATTAAGGAGGGTTCAGGGGCTGCTGAAAAAAACGCTGAACAGCTCCTAAACGTGAGTATATCAGCTGCAGTGTACAGTACATGAGCCCTAAAAATGTAATTATAAACTATTAAAAATAGTCACCCTGTAAAACGGATGTCCTATGGCCCAAATTAAGACATGTGAATGACAAAAGTATCTATAAAAACTAGAAAAAATATGGCAACAGGAAAGTTATTACAAAAGAAAAGTTATAAAATTTAAAAAAATCAAACAAAGGAATGGGAAATGGACCAAATCAATAAAAATTCAAATGTAACTAAAATATTTATAACCATAATAAATACAAATAAAGAAATAATGTGTATTTATCCATATAGGGTTTGAAATGTACTTGATAGGGATGCATAAGTGGATCAATACAATTAGTAGAGATCTCATGAGTACATAAAAAAATTAATTTTTATGACATGTATATAAGAAAAGAGTGAGTTACACTCTATACACACTCTATAGATATCTAAACCAGATTCTGGAATGTGTTTAATTTGTAAAAGCCATATACACCCCACACCCTACATCTTAATCTGTATTGGGAATAAATGTGTAGGGTGTAATTGGCATAAAGACAAAATAGGCAATAGGGGCCATATGTATTTATGTTTATATAAACTGGTATTAGGGGCTATCTGAAGGATGGAGAACCATAACCCGATGTGGAGCTAGAATAACAAGTGGCTTGATGGTAGAAGCATATGTGATTAAATTCAAAATTATGTCATAAATATGCCCTTTTAGGAGATCTTTAAGTGGACGGGGGACCTCACCTAACTGGGGCTCACCCATGTTAGTAAAAACTAAAATATTTTCTTATGGAGGAAAAATAATATAGTAGGTGTGTCCCTAGTAGTCAGTGAGAAAACAATTAAGATCTATATCTCGGTTTAGCCCTTTTGGGTCCAATGTTTGCAATTTATGGATCCATTGGGTTTCCATCTGTGAGACCTTTATGGTCATATCAATAATCCTCCAATGTTTGGAGATTTTATCAATTCCCAAAAACTGGAGACATCTAGGGTGTAACGGAACCAGACCCCGACTGCACTTGGGTACTTCCGTTAGGATACCGCTTCCCTGTCTGAACACCGACCACAGCAGAGCATGCAAGACTGGACGACACCAGTCTTGAAGTAAAACCAGGAAATAGACTACTTTATTTTAACACAGATATAAGATATATACATTCAAGGGAACAACCCCCCCCCCTGCATAATGACACAGGG
Organism: Staurois parvus; assembly: GCF_062004578.1. Lineage (NCBI taxonomy): Eukaryota > Metazoa > Chordata > Amphibia > Anura > Ranidae > Staurois > Staurois parvus. Next base: position 209,356 of record NW_028319379.1, on the reverse strand, counting down.
CGGGGCAATCTACCTTTAGTAACAAGAGACACACCAACAGACAGCCCCATCAGGAGGGCTGCTGGAAACACCCCCCACCAAGCCAATACACATACACACATATATCCCATAATAGTTTGCTCCCAAGCAAGACACACAATAGAACAATGGGATACAACCACATGGCATTAAACAATCCACAACCCCCCACCCCAATATTAGGACAGATCACCCTGTACCCCTAACAGGCACAGGGTGACTTACACATAAGAGGGATATGGGGAGCTGTGTTCTCCCCACCTCTCCAAAGTGAGCTGTATTCCATGGGCCTCCCCACCCAAAGTGACTCCCGTCACATAGGGTCCTTGTTATGTTTCAATTGGAAGTGGTTGGACACACTATGCTGCTTGTAACCATTCTTGATATTCTTAATATGTTCTCCTATGTGGGTGGATAGCTTCCTAGTAGTTCCTCCAATATATTGTAATTTACATGGACGTGTAAGTAAATAGGTAACATCTTGAGTCACATAAATTTCTTGATAGCAAACCTTTCGCCTATCACATGTGGTGCAAACCCGTCAATCCTCCTGCTCTTATTTTTGATAGTTCTGCAGGCTTTGCATCTCCCGCATTTATAGGAACCTGCAGCATCTAAGAATGTGGAAGGCCTCCTAGGGGGATCTATCACATTCTTGGAAATAATATGCCTAAGGCCTTTTTATATATGAATGTGGGCTTCTGAGGTAGAATCTGTTTCAGAATTTGATCCCTCAATGAGATAGGCCAATGTCTGCCAATACTCTTTTCCAGTTCCTTATACTGTAAATTGTACCCTGTAATAAATGCTAGATCTGCTCCAGGCATTTTCTTGGGCACCAATAATGTGTCCCCATCCATATCCCTTACTTGGTCTCTAGTTCTTTCTAACCCCACTTTTTTATATCCTTTCTCAAGGAATCTTTGTAGAAGTTTCTCTGATTGCATTTCAAAATCTTCCCTCCTGCCACAGACTCTCCTTATACTCATGAACTGACCTTTGGGAATTGCTCCCAACCACCTCGGATGATGGCAGCTTCTTTTGGAAATGAACCCATTTCTATAGGTGTTTTTAAAGAATGTTCTAGTATCTAGACCTTTTGCACTTTTAAACATTTCCAAATCCAAAAACTGGATAGCCTCCCTTTCTATGTTTGTGAAAACAGAAGCTTTTGCGCTAGATGGGTGATAACAAATATAAATAAAGAATAAAAATAAAAGTATGTGTCAGCACCTAAGGTAGTGAGCTCTTGTTGATACTCAACTTGGGGTTCCCCAGAGCGTGGAGTCTAAGCCTCAGCCTGATTCTTCACCAGAGCCCCTGATGGTGGGGATGGACTTGCAGCAAGCTGGGACCAGGTACGCCCAGCTGGGGTTGAGGAGACTGCTCGTGGGAGCAGAGTATAATGGGAGGATACAAACAGAATCTGATAGGCTAGCCGAGGTCAGGACATGCGGAAGACAAGCACGGTCAGAGAACGAAGCCGAGGTCGGCACACAAGTAGTCAATGTAGGATTCAGGCAGTAGCAACACACAGGAGCTCCGACAACTAGGAAGTTGCTCAGGCAAAGTGGCCTAGACTGAGCATGGCGGGCCAGGAAGTGATGGAAGGGAAGGAAATAAAACCCAGAGGACAGCAAATGACACCCATAGATGAGCACAGAAGAAATGTAAAGGGAAGTCCTCCTGCGCTCCACAGAATCCCTATTAATGATGCCTGCTATCACCTAATCCCTATACCACAGGACATGTAAAATAACCAAAATTGGATGAAGCACTCAGCATATAAAAGTGCAATAAATCAATCTATAATAAATAGATCCCCCTTGAAAACCATACAATAAAATATATATTAAAATAATATAAATCCTATGAATAATTCTAATACCACACACAATACCCTACAAAATAATTATAAATGTATATATAATAGGCCAAACTATTACCGTGATATCAAAAAATCCAAAGTGACTAGTGCTCTTGTTTAATGACCAAAACAATCTGGAATTTCATGAATGTGCAAAAACAAACTCCTGATCTGCCACCGAGTGGCCAACCAGACTGAAGTGAAAACTAATAAGTGATATCACTCTGTGTGATCCAAAGTGACAGGTGCTCAGAAAATAAATATATAAATAAATATGTCAAAAACAGTCCAAAATGATGTGATAGTCAAACTGTGCAATGGTAAATGGTGCTCAATTCACCACACAGTGCTTCAAGACTTCATTCCATGCTGAATAGGTGCTCCTGGTGACACTCTGGTGTGACTTCCCTGGAATAGCTAAAGTGCCTCCTCACCTCCTATATTCGACCCCTAAGGGCCACAGATCTTTAGGATATAATGTTCCTGGGAGGGATCTCAACCTGGCTCCAATATCTCCACTGGCTTCACCAACTCCACTAGGGTCCCCCTCGGGGTTTAATACTTCTCTCAGACCACTCTCCTCGCAATATGGACTCAGGCTTACAGGGCATGTATATTAAAACAAAAACAGACCTCCATAGTGCAACACCGTTTGATCAAGCTTTAAATTTGCCAAAGATGGACGCTCACATGCTTTCCAGTACACAACAGCGGTTTCCCATGTGCTATGGGTGTACTAGGAGATAGGGTGTACCAAGATGGCTTCAAACAGGAACCGGAAATACGTCACCACTCGATACCGGAAATGACGTCTACGCGTTACTCCACGAACACGTGGCTTCTTCAGGATGGCGTATTGGGTGACAGGACCTTCTATTTATAATGATGGAGAAGTTCAGTGAGCGCTAACAGATACAGCAGCTGATACACTAAAAAGGAAGACCTTAAAACCTTAAAACTGACAAAACATAACAAATAGTGCAGCACTAAAAAGTGATATAAACGTATGGTTGCACCAGTATGTATGGTGCAAAGTCCTTTAGATCTTAGCAAACGGTATAGGCCACATATGATGTGTATGACCTTCCCAATAAAAATGCAGTGTAGGCGCGTACCACACACGTCTCCACTGTTCTATAAAAACGCACAATAAAATTGCAAAATAAACAATACAATAATGGTCCGTTAAAAGTTCAGTGAACAACAAAAAAAAACAAAAAAAAAAAAAAAAACACAAATGAATAGAAAAAGGCTTGATAAGATCCCCGTAGTATATATAGTCCGGCGTTATGCAGAATCACAGGTAAATTGCGCACTCACCAGAAGCACAATTTAATTGCGCATTTGTGTCATATACACCAAAGGTCACTCCAGTTGTAGATGGAAAGAAGCTCAGATCGAATGGCTCCGTGAAGAGGGGTGTCACATCTGGGGATCCCTTGTGATAAACCTGGCTCCAAACAGGATCAGCTGAAATTTAATCAGGGCCCTGGAACAGTCGCCTTGCGATCCTGAGGAGTTAAATGCTCGATGTGGAGCAAAAAGGAGTACCCATAGTGTAGTATTTAGGTTAAATGTTAAACGAATTTATTGTAAGTTAAAAACAAGAAACACTTAACATGGATATCGTTGTGAAATCAATACTTGTGCACAAAGGATATGATAAATATACACTGACCAGCTGGTATAGATGAGTGGCCGCCGGACCTCCTTGATCCGGCGGCTTGACGTCACGGCTAGCAAGGGCTCCTCCTTGACGCGCGTTTCGTATCACACGTACATCATCAGAAGGAATAAGAGCCATAGCTGCCGGACGTCACAGAAGCTATATATATAGTGTTATGTGCTTTAAAAGTGATTGGGCGCCATTTTGCCGGGGTCCGGCGCTTACTGCGCATGCGCGGGCGTCCGGGCGCCATTTTTAAGTGGTCAAGATCATATTGGCGTCCGCCGCGCGTATACAACCGTGGCGGACCCCAATATACAGGGGTGTATGGTGAGCAGGTGTAGGGGAGCTTGCCTCCTCCCCCCACATCTTATATCCACCTGGTAATAGGGAAAGAGAAGAAGAAGAGGCGCCGATCCCTCCGGACCGGCGCCATGTTGTCGTAGGCCGGTGCGTAAGTGCGCATGCGCGGACTGGAAACCTCAGATCGGCGCCATATTACTGTGGGGTTGTTGCGCGAGTGCGCATGCGCGGAACAGAATCGCCATGTTTGTGTGGTCCAATTTAGATGGTACACATTCAATGTATTTGCATGGGCACAGGAACCTAAAAGGTATATATAGGACACGTTGGATATGTTTTCTAAACATATAAGGCTTTAAAGAAAACCCTATGTCCTGTGTTGAAAAGAACCACATAGGAACTGTGTGTATCATCATGTATACCACCATCATCATGCAATCTTTTTTAAAAAATTATATATATATATATGCCACAGACGACCATAAAGACCCATATGAATCTAAAAGGGTTCTCTGGTAGTGAAACATATATACATATATATGCATATAGCTCATAAGCGCATACATATGCCCATAAAGAAAAATTTGTCATAGACTGTCAACATGTGAGACACATAATAAAGATAATAATATAATATAATAACAATAACAATAATCAAATCAATTACTGAAACACTGTTAGGGTAGTGACATGGGCTCCAAATAGCCAATTTGGTGTTATATTTCCGAAGAACGCATCAGTTACAATGCTGTTCAGGAAAAGCGCACCAGTCATGATGTTTTTAAAGACTATGGGAGACTGGGTACTAATAGCTCAGTGCTAACGGGGATTAGATACAATGACTGGATAACAATCCAGTTCGATACATATCCCCATTACATTCGATAAAATACCATGACATACCCTTGCTGCTTGGACCATATTAAAAAATTGCTGCATGAACTATATTTAAAAATGGATTAAATTAATAAACTATTATGGTTATTGAGACAGTCTTAATTTGTAGTTGTAATCTATACTATTATAGCAAATCCTTGATGTAAACTGAGGAAACAGAACAAGTAAACCTCGGTAACCAAGTCGAGTGAAGAAGTTAGACCACAAATGCTAGCTGTTATCTATATAGCAGTTTATGTCCACTTCTACATTATGGCCAAGAGGGGATAGGGTTCTCATCTCATATATCCACCTCGTTTCCATTTGGGAGACTTGTCTAAGTTTGTTTGTACCTCGCCAATGACTGTGTACTACATCGATCCCTGAAAACTTAAGAGAAGTGGGGTCTCGGTTATGGTGGTATCTGAAATGCCTGGACCTTCTATTTATACTGACATGCTACTTATTCAAGGGGCGCGTATTACACCTCCATTTTCTTGAAGCTCAGTAGTAGTGCGGTGGCCATATTAAACACCGCTCACCCTAGTGTCCCAGTATGTTTAAACTAATGCATATCAACTAATCAGTACGAGCTATATCCACCCACCAGCATAATTACCAATATATTTAACTTTAATAAATAATTAAAAATAAAACCCAAACCATCTACATAAAGAACTCTACAGTCCATAAATGGTTAGAAATAACCATATAAAAACTACTATTCCCATATAAAGATGAATACTACAGGAGTGGGCTTACTAAAATCATTGGTATACTAGTCCCAATAAATATATTCTCCAAAGAAAAGGAATAAAAATAAAATAAAATTAAATAGAATGAAATAATAATATAATATGTATACCTCCCTGTGTATCACCCATACCACATGTTTACAAAAATAAAATCATAAATAATCCTAAATATACATGTAATAAAACCTTTTAAGACCATAATAAGATCGTATATAAAACCATAACACTAAACTTTCTGTGCCAAGTGGAATTAAAAGTCACTTATAAAACAGTTGAGGTCAAATTCTATATTTAGTCCTCTAGTGTCAGTGTTTGCATACAGAAAATCCACCTGGACTCAGGCTGATTTATTGTTCTAACCTAGTGGCTACCTCTCCAGTGTTTCTTGTACCGTTCTATCCCCCAAAATCTCAATCCAGAGGGATCTTTCCCATGATGACTAGCAAAGTGTTTGGATACACTATGTTTGGGATTACCTTTTCTAATGTTTTTAACATGTTCCCGTTATTAAACACCTGCCCATCCTATCTCTCTCCAGGGAAAGAAGAGAGAATGCTACGGACTGTTTAACAGCAATCAGGACCCCACATTTTTTCTGGGGGGCATTAGCTGTAAACACATGGGGAACCAATTTATGGGAACACCGCAGGGCCTTAAGTGCCGAGAAATGAGTTTCTTGCACACAAAGAACATCCTCATGTAGATTCTTTGCCTCCTTCCACAACATGCTACATCTAAATGGGATGTTAAGACCATGAGCATTAACCACTTCCAGTCCGGACACTTTCCCCCCCTTCCAGTCCGGACACTTTCCCCCCCTTCCAGTCCGGACACTTTCCCCCCCTTCCAGTCCGGACACTTTCACCCCCTTCCAGTCCGGACACTTTCACCCCCTTCCAGTCCGGACACTTTCACCCCCCTTCCAGTCCGGACACTTTCACCCCCTTCCAGTCCGGACACTTTCACCCCCTTCCAGTCCGGACACTTTCCCCCCCTTCCAGTCCGGACACTTTCCCCCCCCTTCCAGTCCGGACACTTTCCCCCCCCTTCCAGTCCGGACACTTTCCCCCCCCTTCCAGTCTGGACTCTTTCCCCCCCTTCCAGTCCGGACACTTTCCCCCCCTTCCAGTCCGGACACTTTTACCCCCTTCCTGTCCAGGGCAATTTTCAGCTTTCAGCGCTATCACACTTTGAATGACAATTGCGCGGTCATGCAACACTGTACCCATATGAATTTTTTACCATTTTTTTGAGACAGATAAAGCTTTGTTTTGGTGGTATTTATTCACCGCTGGGATTTTTATTTTTTTTTGCTATGTAAATGAAAAAAATTTGAAAAAAAGTGTTTTTCTTATAACATTTTGCAAATAAATAATCTTTCATCATAAATCTTGGCCAAAATGTATTCTGTTATATTTTTAGTAAAACAAAAATAATCCAAATTAGTTAATAACCAAAAATTATAATTTTTAAACTTTTTTTTACATTTTTATATTATTATTTATGTTTTTTTTTTTTTTTTTTTTTACATACTGTCACCCTAGCAGTACAATGTCACCATGGTGACACTGTACTACTTGTGGGGGGTGATGTAGATTTTTTTTTTTTTTTACAGTGATTGATTTAAACCCATATAGGATGTAAAAGCAATCATTTCTCTTTCTCTCTGTCTGCATTCTTGCAGCCATTAAGAAATACTGAGTGAGCTGTGATTGGTCACACCTTGTCACATGGTACAAGGCTGTTGTGAATAGCCTTGTACCATGTGACCTCTGTGATCATTTACATCGTAGATCATTTCACACGTAGTAAGCAATGATGTCACAAGTGACATCTTGCTTACTACTTTGCATGTGATCACTGATTGGCCAATCAGTGATCACATGATCGGGGCCTCGCACAGAGGTCCCATCCGACGATCGGTGTTTCACTGTGTCCGGAGGACACAGCGGGCACCGGATCGTGGTGCTGCGCACTCCCAGGGAGCGCGCACAGCTAGAAAAGGCGGAAGCCGTTTATGAACGGCAACCCGTACCTGGAGTGCCGCCACCCTGCCGTTTATAAACAGCAGACGGACGGCAAGAGGTTAATAGATACATATGTGTTCAAAATAATAGCCGTCAGACATAACTAACCGGATCAATCTCTGTTTTTGGTAGAAATTATATTTCTACATGGCAAATAATTTCCTAGCAGGTGTAGTAGAGTAATAGAAATCCAACAGACCCAACAGTCATGACATGCATGCTGCTGATTCTGTGTCATTGAATCACTCATTGAAAGGGGCGTGTTCAAAATAATAGCAGTGTGGAGTTCTATTAGTGAGGTCATTCATTCTTTGAAAAACAGGTGGCAATTATTGCCCTTATTTAAGGAAGGAAGGCAGCAAATGTTGGACATGCTGGTTACAGTGCATTTCTCTGAAATTCTGAGGAAAATGGGTCGTTCCAGACATTGTTCAGAAGAACAGCGTACCTTGATTAAAAAGTTGATTGGAGAGGAAAACATATAAAGAAGTGCAGAAAATGATCGGCTACTCAGCTAAAATGATCACAAATGCTTTAAAATGGCAACCAAAACCTGAAAGACGTGGAAGAAAGCGAAAAACTACCATTGGAATGGATAGAAGAATAGCCAAAATGGAGCGGACTCAGCCAACAATCAGCTCCAGGAAGATGAAAGAAGGTGTGACGTTCCCTGTGAGGACTGTTACAATTAGAAGACACCTATGTGAAGCCAAGATATCTGCAAGAAGTCCCCGCAAAGTCCCACTGTTGGAAAAAAGACGTGTGCTGAAGAGGTTACAATCTGCCAAAGAGCACATTGACCGGCCTAAAGAGAAATGGGGCAACATTTTGTGGACGGATGAAAGTAAGATTGTTCTTTTTGGGTCTAGTGGCCGGAGACAGTTTGTCAGACGACCCCCAAATACTGAATTCAAGCCACAGTACACTGTGAAGACCGTGAAGCATGGTGGTGCAAGCATCATGATATGGGGATGTTTCTCATACTACGGTGTTGGGCCTATTTATCGCATACCAGGGATCATGAATCAGTTTGAATCCATCAGAATACTTGAAGAGGTCATGCTGCCTTATGCTGAAGAGGAAATGCCCTTGAAATGGGGGTTCCAACAAGACAACGACCCCAAACACACCAGTAAACGTGCAACATCTTGGTTCCAGACCAACAAGATTGACGTTATGGAGTGGCCAGCCCAATCCCCGGATCTTCATCCAATAGAAAACTTGTGGGGTGACATCAAAAATGCCGTTTCTGAGGCCAAACCAAGAAATAGAGAAGAACTGTGGAATGTGGTCCAATCATCCTGGGCTGGAATACCTGATCACAGGGGCCAGAAGTTGGGGGACTCCATGCAACACAGATGTACAGCAGTTCTCAGAAACAGTGCGACTACAACCAAATATTCATGAAGTCATTCAAAGGAAAGCAAAATCTTCAAATATTTCTCAGTTTATATAGTGAATGTTTGAGTTTGTAAAGAAGAATACAAACACTGCGATTTTTTGAACCGTTTAATATTCACTTTTCTTCAATATTTTTAGAAGAACAACACAAGTTTGATGTATTTTTCTTCATGTTGTGATTTGGAATAGAATGTGTCGTGTTCTCAATGCATTTGTGTGGATGGAAATAAAAGCTATTAGAAGGATTTTCAGCTTTATTCACTTTTTTCACCACACTGCTATTATTTTGAACACAACTGTAGTACATTCAGCACCATTTTAAAGCATACAAAATTGATATTGCATGGCCGCCATCTAGTGGCCTCAAAGATATTAACAGCACATCAATGTTAGCATGTACAAAACCACTCACAAGTACCAACTCTCCCTGGAGCGTATGCACCGACAACCCCGGCAGCAAAGACAATTCAATGACCCATAAGAATTCCTGAAATAAAGCAGTCTGTTAGGAAGAACATAAAAAAAAGAGAAAAGGAAAAATTGGAAACAAACAATAAAAACAACACACATTAAGGTAGAGCAGTTGAACCAAGTCACTGCAACAATTTGGGGGTAACTTCCGGGACCCGATAGCAAACACACCCGCCAAATAAATGCGGTGCAGGACTAGAGGGGGAGCCCTCCCTCGGCCCTGTCCAAACACAACACTACTGAGTAGTGCCTCTGTCAGGGATCCAGGTATGACCAGAGATGTGTGGACTGACACAGGGAAACGCAAGCTTCAAGTATGATGTAGAACAATATAATTTATTAAAGGCTATACAGTACTCACAGTGCAAAACCCAAACCTCCAACAGATCCCAATATGTGCGGGAACACAAACGTAGTCAGGCAGGCCGGGTCGGTAACTATCGGGCAGACAAGGTACAAGGAGCAGGCAGGAAAGTGGTCAGGAATAGCCGGGGTCAGTACAGGCAGAGTTCTGGAACGATAAAAAATACACGTCGCAGGGGAAATTGACTCCAGTAAAATCCCAGGAAATAAGTGATAGGAGTGAACTGGAAATAACCTTAGATAATAGCCTAAGATCCTCCCTGGGATCAGTTAACAATAGCAAACAAACACTGGAAGGTATGGAGATGGAAGAAACTGAAAAAGAAATGCAATTACCAAATAAAAAGGAAATGGCGGAGATGTTTAAAAACTTGGAAAAATCCATAAAGCAAGAGATGGGGATAATTCGGAAGGAAATGGGACAGTTGTTAACTAGAGTGGAAGAAACGGAGGAAACAGTTAAATACCACACCCAAATTATCCCAAAATTTGAGAAATTGATAATAGACACTCGGAAGGCACAAAAAAGATTGCTTTATATGATGGAGGATCAAGAAAATAGGGATAGGAGAAATAATATTAGAATAAGAGGAGTCCCAGAGCTGCTACAGGGGGAAGATTTAAAGGAGACCACAGGAAAAATTTTGAACTCCATAATGGAAAGATCTGATGCGGAGATGTTTAAATTGGAAGGGGTCTACAGGATAGGAAAGATCCAACAAGAAAAAGGCCCAGAAAATTCAAGAGATATAATTGTTCAATTCCATAATTCTAGAGATAAAGATGAGATATGGAAGAAGATCAAAGGAAGAACAAATATTAAATATGGAGGGAAAAATATTCAAATCTTTGCAGACATAGCAGCCGAGACATTGAGAAGAAAGAGGTCATTGAAACCATTATTGGAATTGTTGAAGAAACAGAATGTGCAATATAGATGGGGTCGTTCAGCATGTTTAATCGGTTGGAAAGATGGAGTCACAGCTTTTTTGAGATCCCCTGAAGATATGAAAGACTTCTGTAATAAATTTGAACTGCAAAGAATAGAGATCCCTGGTTGGGAAGAGGAGAAGGGAGAGTCATATATGCTGGGAAAAGAGGAATGGCAGCTAGTTAGAAGAGAAAATAGAGAGTATATATATAGAGGGACACTGGGGAGGAGGGGGGGAAGGTGAGCGGTACATGGACGGAGCTGAACCCCCAGGTTGGAATCAAAAGTGGGATTTTTTTCCACAAATGATTCATAGGCAAATAAAAAGCCTAACAGGAGAGAGGGGGTGGGGTCCTTGGGGGATGGGTGGGTGGGTGGGGGGTCTGGATGGGAGGGGGAGGGGGGGGGGGTGGTGGATGGAAGGGAGAGAACTAGGGTGGGAGTGGGGAGAAGGGGTTTTAAAAACTGACATCTTGTATGAGAGAAAAGGTACAGGGAAGGGGAAGAGGAAATGGTAAAGTAGGAAGAAGACAAATAAAATAATGGAGGAAATACGGTTTGTAACCCATAATGTAAATGGATTAAATTGCCCGGGTAAAAGATTTAGACTATATAGAGAACTACAACATAGAGAGGCCTCAGTTGTTTTTTTGCAGGAAACACATCTGGAGTTAAAAAAAAATATTAAGCTGAACTCTAGACAACACCCGATATGGTATTATGCAGATTCCCCAGTTAAGAGAGCGAAGGGTGTGGCTATAGGATTTGCAAAAAACGTTAGGTTTGAATTGGAAGCTAGAAAGACGGACCCGGAGGGGAGGTTTTTGTTCTTGAAAGGTAAACTACAGGACATAGAATGTACGCTCGCAAACATATATTGCCCTAACAGGAAGCCGGAAATGTTTTTGAAAGGGGTCATGAGAAGATTGATGGACTTTGGAAAGGGATATTTAATAGTGGCGGGAGACTTTAACATATGTATGGATCCACAAATTGACACAATATCTGCAGTGCAGAGAGGGGGAAATAGGTCCATGGGATTATTGAAAAGGGTGATAAAAGAGTGCCAACTGGTGGATAGCTGGAGAATTGTCAACACGAGAGATAGAGATTACACGTTTTTCTCTAGTGTACATAGGACATACTCTAGATTGGACTATATATTGGTGGACCATCGACTCGTTGAGGATTTGGTTAGGGTAAAAATAGAAGCAATAACTTTTTCAGATCATGCACCTGTAGTAATGAAATTAAGATGGGGAGGGAAGTTGCTAGGAGGCATGTCATGGAGGTTGAATGAGGCACTCCTCATGGACCAAGATACCGACCGGAAGATCAGGGAGGAGATAGAGAGGTTCTTTGAGGAAAATGAAACGGGGGATGTATCACTAGCTAAAGTGTGGGAGGCACATAAAGCATATATAAGAGGAATCCTTATTGCGATTGGGGCAAGGAAAAAAAGGGAAAGGCGAGAGAAGATTAGTGGGCTTTTGAAGGAAATAGCTGAGATGGAACTCCTACATAAAAACAACATAAGGAAAGAGATAGAGCAAAGAGTGATAAAAAAGAGGGAAGAACTTGAGAAAGTAATGGAGGAAGAAAAAATAAGAACTTTTAATAAGATCATTGGGGAAAGATATAGATGGGGAGATAGATCGGGAAAATACCTGATGAGAGCCTTGAGGAGAAAGAAGAATAGGAACTACATAGATAAAATAAAAAACTCCAAGGGAGAGTTAGTCCATTCAACCAAAGACATTGCAATGGTATTTAAAGATTATTACAGTAAATTATATAATATTGATCCCAAGGATGCTATAAATAAAGATAAAATGGTAAATATTGAAAAAAGAAGGGATTACTTAAGAAATGCAGGATTGCCAAAATTAAGTGAAGAACTACTAAATTCCTTAGAATCTGAAATAACACAGGAAGAACTAAAAATAGCATTAAAAAGCTTTATGACGGGAAAAAGCCCTGGCCCAGACGGATATACCGTGAGGTATTATAAAAAATATAGTGACCTACTTTTACCTAAGTTAAAGATATATATGGAGGAGTTGGGAGGAGAGATGGAGATAAGACAGGAATCCCTTCTGGCACAGGTGGTTCTAATACATAAGGAAGGTAAAGATGTCACCCAATGCTCAAGTTATAGACCAATATCGCTATTGAACATAGATACGAAGTTGTATGTAAAAGTATTGGCGAACAGGTTAAAAGATTTGATGCCAGATTGGATACATGGAGATCAGGTGGGCTTTGTTAGAGGAAGAGAGGGCCGAGATAATGGGTTGAGATCCCTGTTGCTTATACAGAAAAGTAAAATGGAAAAAAAATCCAGTAGTGCTGCTCTCGATAGATGCGGAGAAGGCGTTTGACAGGGTCAACTGGAGTTTCATGATGGACACACTGGAGGTCCTAGGATTGGGTATTAGGATGAGAAAGTGGATTGGAAAGTTATATAAAGGACCGACTGCGACGCTAATGGTAAATGGAGAGAGATCAGAGACTTTTTTGATGTCAAATGGAACTAGACAGGGCTGCCCACTCTCCCCACTGTTGTTTGTTCTGTCTTTGGAACCCCTGCTATCAACAATTAGGAAAAACATAGATATAAGGGGAATTAAGGTTGGAAAGACAGAACACAAGATAGCCGCCTTCGCGGACGATTTATTATTCTATGTAGGAAACCCTAGAATAACATTTCCTAACCTAATGAAAACACTGAAGGAATATGGGGAGATGTCAAATCTAAAAATTAACCCGAGCAAAACAGAGATATTAAATATAAATCTTCCAAAGAGTGAAAAAGAAATGATACAGAGAAAATTTCCTTTTATATGGAAAGATAGAGAAATAAAGTACCTAGGAGTAAAACTTACTCCCTCACAGAAAAATCTTTATAAAGCAAATTATATCCCATTGCTAAACGAAATTAGGGAGGAACTGAAGAAAATTGGTGGAGGAAACCCTTCTTGGTTAGGTCGTATTAACCTGATAAAAATGGTAATTGTCCCTAAGATACTGTATAAATTTCAGATGATTCCCATTAATCTTCCAGAGGAGTACTTTAGGACAATCAAGCGAATGGTAACAAAATATATATGGAAAAATAAAAAACCTTGGATATCATATGAAGTGCTAAGCAGAAATAAAGAAAAGGGGGGGTTGGGAGTACCGGATTTTAAAAGATACCACAGGGCAGTCATTTTAGCAAGAATTTTTGACTGGACACATAACTCAAAAAGTAAACATTGGGTCACAATTAAAAATACACTTAGTAGAAAGGATCTGAGTAGGAGTGTATGGGTGCCACCACAGTTTAGAGAATTAGAGGAGAGCACGAGTATATACACGAGGATTGTAATAAGGGAGTGGGATAAAAAAACAGAGGAAATGGGATTTTAACTCACTGTTGATGCCACTGAGAAATTCAGAGTTTTTTCCCCCAGGTAAAGAGAAAATTACAGGTAGATGGATAATGAAGGAAGACGTTCAGCTGAGAGAAGTAATGGAGGGGGTAAACTTAAGAACACTGGAGGATTTGAAAAGGGAAGAGGGAAAGATTTTCACTAGGATAGATATATGGAGGTACAATCAATTGAAACAATTTGTGGAGAAATTGACGAAGCCCCTTAGAACTAGGAAAGAGTGGAATGAAGTTGAGAAATACTTAGAAGCTCGAGGGGATGGGAAACACAGCACTGCTAAAGCATACAAAGCACTCACGGAATTAGATAGTAAGTTTAAATTAAAGTATATAGAAAAATGGGAAAGGGACTTAGGAGTGGAGTGGGAAGAGCATACACAGAGGAAAATATATAGAATGGTACACGAAAATATTAGCATGCGTGAGGTGGAAATGAATTTTAAATGTTTGACAAGGTGGTATGTTACACCGACGATAGAGCACAAGATGAGTGAGGAGAAGCAACCTTGGTGTTGGCGAGGGTGTGGAGGGTTGGGCACGATGTACCACATATGGTGGGAATGCACAAAAATACAAGAATATTAGAGAAAAGTTATAAATCAAATTAGGATTATTACTGGAATGGAGATCAGACTGGACCCTGAAACCTGCCTTTTTCATAATTCAATAATATCTGGGAATAAATGTAAAGAGCTAGGTATATGGTGCTACCTAAATGCAGCAAAAAGTTTGATTCCTAGGTTCTGGCGCAAAGTTGAGGCACCGAGAGAAGAGGACTGGATGATTAGGGTGGACCAGATTGCTAGATTGGAAAAACTTTATTATATACAGGAAGATAGAATGGTGGTATATCATATGAAATGGGAGAAATGGGAGGAGTTTAAGCTAAAGAAGGTACTTAGTAAGTAAATAAATGTAAAGAAAAGAGAAGGAGAGAATGTGAGAGGAGTGGAGAGGAGGGGAAGAGGGGAAAGGAAGAAGAGGAAAGAGAGAAAATACAGTAATTGGTCACTTTTGTTTCCTTCCTTCAAACCTTTGTATCCAGAGGATGGGAGATGTTAGTCGAGTAGATAGATGTCAGGGGTTTAAAAGAAATGGGGGGGGGGGGTGGAGGGTGGGTCGAAAGGAGGGGGAGAAAAAGATCTGAGATTTTGTTATGTTGTTTTTTTTATTGTGGAATTTTGTATTGGTCTATTTGAAAATGAATAAATATTTAAATTAAAAAAAAAAAGAATACTGGAGCAAAAGTGATACAAAAATGTAACAAAGATGGACCTGCAACCATCTCACAGAGACGTCCAGGCCGTCCATGGAAGTTAACACCTCAACAGGAGCGTCTTCTGATGAGAAGGGTTGAAGAAAATCGCCATGCAAGTTCACTGCAGTTAGCTGAAGAAGTAGAAAGCCAAACTGGGGTGATGGTTTCCCGTGACACAATATGGCACACACTGCAGCGGAATGGCATGCATGGGTGTCGTCCACAAAGGAAGCCTCTCCTAAAGCCCAAGCACAAAAAGTCTGCCCAGAATTTGCCAGGTACCAATGCTGAAAAAGAAGACTACTGGGACTCTGTACTCTGGAGTGATGAGATCAAGATAAATGTTTCTGGAACTGAAGGCTTCAAAACTGTATGGCGTCACAAAGGTGAGGAGTGCAAAGAAAAATGCATGGTGCCTACTGTGAAACATGGTGGTGGCCGTGCCCTTCTGTGGGGCTGCATGAGTGCTGCTGGTGTCGGGGAGTTGAATTTCATTGGCGGTGTCGTGAATTCACAGATGTACTGCTGTATATTGACAGAAAAAGATGCTCCCATCACTCCGTGCCCTTGGTCGTCGTGCACTTTTCCAGCATGACAATGACCCAAAACACACATCTAAGGCCACTGTGGCATTTCTGAAGAAGAACTGGGTGACAGTGATTCAGTGGCCAAGTATGTCTCCTGATCCGAACACCTATGGGGAATTCTGAAGAGACTAGTTGAGCATCGCTCTCCATCCAGCCTCCATTGAAGAATGGAAAAAGATCGATGCTACAATACGTCTCCTACTTGTTCATTCCATGCCTAGAAGACTTACAAAAGCACCAGAAATTATGCAACAGAGTTACCACCTTATTTTTTTTATTTATCACCTTTTTTGAAAATTTTGTTCCCTGTCAAGTTATACAGCCATCACTCCGGCATTGAGAGACCTCCCTGTTCCAGAAGCAGCTCCTGCTTTTCCTGGATATTGTGTTGAGAAACAATAGGCCTCCAAAGAGACTCACTTATGATGCTGCAGGGCATAACACTCGAAAAGGTGTGACTGCTGCTCATAGAACCATCTACACCTGTTCCCTTTTTTTTTTACTGGTGACACCTTGCTTAGTCATGTTTTCTGATGGTGACACCCTATTCCACACACCAATTTAATAATTACATAGTCTGGCTGAACAAAGACAAAAGTCCATCCAGTTCAACCATTAAAAAAAAAAGTTATAATCCTACCTCCACAGTTGATACAGAGGAAGGGGAAAAACCCAGCAAAGCACGATACAATTTCCTCCTGCAGGGAATGTATTATACATGGAGATCATATCCCCCCTTATGTATTATACATGGAGATCATATCCCCCCTTATGTATTATACATGGAGATCATATCCCCCTTATGTATTATACATGGTGATCATATCCCCCCTTATGTATTATACATGGAGATCGTATCCCCCTAATGTATTATACATGGAGATCATATCCCCCCCTTATGTATTATACATGGAGATCATATCCCCCCTTATGTATTATACATGGAGATCATATCCCCCCCTTGTGTATTATACATGGAGATCATATCCCCCCTTATGTATTATACATGGAGGTCATATCCCCCTTATGTATTATACATGGAGATCATATCCCCCCCTTATGTATTATACATGGAGATCATATCCCCCTTATGTATTATACATGGAGACCATATCCCCCCTTATGTATTATACATGGAGAGCATATCCCCCTTATGTATTATACATGGAGATCATATCCCCCCTTATGTATTATACATGGAGAGCATATCCCCCTTATGTATTATACATGGAGATCATATCCCCCCCCTTATGTATTATACATGGAGATCATATCCCCCTTATGTATTATACATGGAGACCATATCCCCCCTTATGTATTATACATGGAGAGCATATCCCCCTTATGTATTATACATGGAGATCATATCCCCCCTTATGTATTATACATGGAGATCATATCCCCCCTTATGTATTATACATGGAGATCATATCCCCCTTATGTATTATACATGGTGATCATATCCCCCCCTTATGTATTATACATGGAGATCATATCCCCCCTTATGTATTATACATGGAGATCATATCCCCCCTTATGTATTATACATGGAGATCATATCCCCCCCTTATGTATTATACATGGAGATCATATCCCCCCTTATGTATTATACATGGAGATCATATCCCCCCTTATGTATTATACATGGAGATCATATCCCCCTTATGTATTATACATGGTGATCATATCCCCCCCTTATGTATTATACATGGAGATCATATCCCCCCTTATGTATTATACATGGAGATCATATCCCCCTTATGTATTATACATGGTGATCATATCCCCCCTTATGTATTATACATGGAGATCATATCCCCCCCTTATGTATTATACATGGAGATCATATCCCCCCTTATGTATTATACATGGAGATCATATCCCCCCCTTGTGTATTATACATGGAGATCATATCCCCCTTATGTATTATACATGGAGACCATATCCCCCCTTATGTATTATACATGGAGATCATATCCCCCTTATGTATTATACATGGAGATCATATCCCCCCTTATATATTATACATGGAGATCATATCCCCCTTATATATTATACATGGAGATCATATCCCCCCTTATGTATTATACATGGAGATCATATCCCCCCCCTTATGTATTATACATGGAGATCATATCCCCCCTTATATATTATACATGGAGATCATATCCCCCCCCCTTGTGTATTATACATGGAGATCATATCCCCCCTTATATATTATACATGGAGATCATATCCCCCCCCTTATGTATTATACATGGTGATCATATCCCCCTTATATATTATACATGGAGATCATATCCCCCCCCCCCTTATGTATTATACATGGAGATCATATCCCCCTTATGTATTATACATGGTGATCATATCCCCCTTATATATTATACATGGAGATCATATCCCCCCTTGTGTATTATACATGGAGATCATATCCCCCCCCTTATGTACTATACATGGAGATCATATCCCCCTTATGTATTATACATGGAGATCATATCCCCCCCTTATGTATTATACATGGTGATCATATCCCCCTTATATATTATACATGGAGATCATATCCCCCCCCCTTGTGTATTATACATGGAGATCATATCCCCCCCTTATGTATTATACATGGAGATCATATCCCCCCTTATGTATTATACATGGTGATCATATCCCCCCTTATGTATTATACATGGAGATCATATCCCCCCTTATGTATTATACATGGTGATCATATCCCCCCTTATGTATTATACATGGAGATCATATCCCCCCTTATGTATTATACATGGTGATCATATCCCCCCTTATGTATTATACATGGAGATCATATCCCCCCTTATGTATTATACATGGAGATCATATCCCCCTTATGTATTATACATGGAGATCATATCCCCCTTATGTATTATACATGGAGATCGTATCCCCCCTTATGTATTATACATGGTGATCATACCCCCCTTATGTATTATACATGGAGATCATATCCCCCCCTTATGTATTATACATGGAGATCATATCCCCCCCTTATGTATTATACATGGTGATCATACCCCCCTTATGTATTATACATAGAGATCATATCCCCCCCTTATGTATTATACATGGTGATCATCCCCCCCTTATGTATTATACATGGAGATCATATCCCCCCTTATGTATTATACATGGAGATCATATCCCCCCTTATGTATTATACATGGTGATCATATCCCCCCTTATATATTATACATGGAGATCATATCCCCCCCTTATGTATTATACATGGAGATCATCCCCCCCTTATGTATTATACATGGAGATCATATCCCCCTTATGTATTATACATGGAGATCATATCCCCCTTATGTATTATACATGGAGATCATATCCCCCTTATGTATTATACATGGAGATCATATCCCCCTTATGTATTATACATGGAGATCATATCCCCCTTATGTATTATACATGGTGATCATATCCCCCCTTATGTATTATACATGGAGATCATATCCCCCCTTATGTATTATACATGGAGATCATATCCCCCCTTATGTATTATACATGGAGATCATAT
The DNA here is from genome assembly GCF_062004578.1 of Staurois parvus. Lineage (NCBI taxonomy): Eukaryota > Metazoa > Chordata > Amphibia > Anura > Ranidae > Staurois > Staurois parvus. Next base: position 189,850 of record NW_028319379.1, on the reverse strand, counting down.
CCCCCTTATGTATTATACATGGTGATCATATCCCCCCTTATGTATTATACATGGTGATCATATCCCCCCCTTATGTATTCTACATGGAGATCATATCCCCCTGTCAGGAATGGACTGGCCAGCAATGGTGGGACTCACCTGCCTTATGAGCTGCAGTACCAGGGCTGGCCAGCGGGTGCTCCCAGCAATCAGAGACTCAACCTTGCAGCCAGCAAAACACCTGAAACTGCTTATGCTGGTGTATTTAAGGGATGGCCAGACCTGCAGACTCTGCCTTGGTGTGTGTTTTTCCTGGGCCCTGTATCCTGTTCCTGCATCCTGTTTCTGTTTCTGTTCCTGTTCCTGTCTTGTTGCTGACCCGGCCTGATCTGACCTCTGCTGACTTCTCCTGCTCTGACCCCGGCTCGCTCCTGACCATCCCTCTGCTTGGTTGGTTGGGTTTGTTTGCACTGTATTATGTTTTAGTATTGCACTGCGTTTATGTTTGTATTGTTAGTGTTAATAAATTATATCGTTTATAACATATCTGAAGCCTGCGTTTCCCTGCGTCAGTCACACACCTCTGGTCATACCCAGGAGCCCTGACATTACACCAAGGCCAATCCTGACCAGAAGTGGCTGCACAGGGAAGCCATCTTGGCTTGTTGATGGGAAGGATGGATCTTGATGAGGTTGAGTATTTATATCTGCTAGTGTTTGATGACAGGGAGTATGCTTATCAAACTCTGAAGGAGTATCCCCGGGATGAACTGCTAGAATGTATACGGATCGCTCATGTTCTAGTAGATCAGGGCACAGAGTTCTCTGAGGTGCAGCCATTGATTCAGGTTTGTGCTGAGTTGGTTTCATCTGGTACCCCCGAATGCAGGGATGAATTTTTGCCACCATTTAGTGCAGACCAGGTAGAGTCCCTGGTGTGGTTATTAGAGGATGATGTGGGTTACTTTCTGGAGCGTTATTCTGCATGTTCACCACAGACACTAAGAGATTGTATAAACGCAGTGCAGTCTTTGGTCAGACAGGCTTTGTGTAAGCTCAGCTTTGTTCAACCCATACTGCAGACATGGTCAGATTTGTTGCACCCAGCCTCAGTCAGCTTACAAAGACCCAGTCCTGCTTCTAATCTATTTCCTCAAAGCTCTCTTCCTGCATTCCCAGCAGCTCCTCCTGCCCTGCTATCTACCGCATGTCAGTACCCTGTTCCCACTCGCTGCACCTATCCTGCCTTTAACCCTGTAAAAAAGCCCTCTGTAGCAACCGTTCCCTCCCCTGTTCCATCCTCCAGTTCTTCTCTGTCTCCAGCTGCTCCATTCGTTTGCAGACCTGCGTTTACTTGCAGTGCTCCAGTAGTTAAAACCAGAAAAAAGTGAAAATTCTTTCCAACCAATACCATCCTGCCAGTATCCAAACCGGTGAGCCTGCCGTCTGAGAACCTGCCTTCCGTGGTTCAGCCTGGTGCCTCGGCACCCGCACTTCAACCTGATCCCTGTACCCAGCCTGATGCCTGTACCCAGCCTGATGCCTCTCTTCAGCCTGATGCCTCTCTTCAGCCTGATGCCTCTACTCAGCCGGAAGCCTCTACTCAGCCGGAAGCCTCTACTCAGCCGGAAGCCTCTACTCAGCCTGATGCCTCTACTCAGCCTGATGCCTCTACTCAGCCTGATGCCTCTACTCAGCCTGATGCCTCTACTCAGCCTGATGCCTCTACTCAGCCTGATGCCTCTACTCAGCCTGATGCCTCCATTCAGCCTGATGCCTCTACCCTGCATGATGAACTGATCCAGCCTGATGATCCTATTAGGCCAGTTGACTCGATGCCCGCTGTTGATCCAGATGATCCGGTACCTGATCCGGTGCCCGCTGTCGTGCCAATTGACTCAGAGCCCGCTGTCGTACCTGGTGACTCGGTGCCCACTGGCTTGCCAGATGACGCGGTGCCCGCTGGCGAGCCAAATGACCTGATGCCTGGTGACCCAGTGCCCGCTGTCATACCTGGTGACCCGATGCCCGCTGTCGAGCCAGACAATCCGGTACCTGATGACCCGGTGCCCGCTGTCGTGCCAATTGACTCAGAGCCCACTGTCGTGCCTGGTGACTTGGTGCCCACTGTCTTGCCAGATGACGCGGTGCCCGCTGTTGAGCCAAATGACCTGATGCCTGGTGACCCGATGCCCGCTGTCCAGCCAGACGATCCAATGTCTGACCCAGTGCCAGCGGTCATGCCAATTGACTCAGAGCCCGCTGTCGTACCTGGTGACTCGGTGCCCACTGCCTTGTCAGAACACGCGGTGCCCACTGGCGAGCCAAATGACCTGATGCCTGGTGACCCAGTGCCCGCTGTCATACCTGGTGACCCGATGCCCGCTGTCCAGCCAGACGATCCAATGTCTGACCCAGTGCCAGCGGTCATGCCAGTTGACTCGGAGCCCACTGTCGTGCCTGGTGACTCGGTGCCCGCCGCTCTGCCTGGGGGGCCCGAGACCTGTCGCTCCGCCTGGGGGTCCGGCGCCCGCCGCTCCGCCTGGGGGTCCGGTGCCCGCCGCTCCGCCTGGGGGCCTGAGACCTGTCGCTCCGCCTGGGGGCCTGAGACCTGTCGCTCCGCCTGGGGGCCTGAGGCCTGGGGGTCCAGGGCCCGCCGCTCCGCCTGGGGGCCCGAGACCTGTCGCTCCGCCTGGGGGTCCGGCGCCCGCCGCTCCGCCTGGGGGCCCGATGCCTGTCGCCCCGCCTGGGGGCCCGGTGCCTGCTGCTCTGCCTGGGGGCCCGGTGCCTGCTGCTCCGCCTGGGGGCCCGCTGCCTGCTGCTCCGCCTGGGGGCCCGCTGCCTGCTGCTCCGCCTGGGGGCCCGCTGCCTGCTGCTCCGCCTGGTGGCCCGGTGCCTGCTGCTCCGCCTGGTGGCCCGGTGCCTGCTGCTCCGCCTCTGCCCGGAGTCCAGCCCGATGTGCCTCTGCCCGGAGTCCTGCCCGATGTGCCTCTGCCCGGAGTCCTGCCCGATGTGCCTCTGCCCAGAGTCCTGCCCGATGTGCCGCTGCCCAAAGTCCTGCCCGGTGTGCCTCTGCCCGGTGTGCCGCTGCCCGATGTGCCGCTGCCCGGAGTCCTGTCCGGTGTGCCGCTGCCCGGAGTCTTGCCCGGTGGGCCAGTCTTTGATATCCCGCCAGTTACCAGACCCGGGCGGTGGAACATTTTGCCCAGCTAGGACTGTTTGGAGCGTCCTGAGGCCGCTCCTTGAGGGGGGGGGTACTGTCAGGAATGGACTGGCCAGCAATGGTGGGACTCACCTGCCTTATGAGCTGCAGTACCAGGGCTGGCCAGCGGGTGCTCCCAGCAATCAGAGACTCAACCTTGCAGCCAGCAAAACACCTGAAACTGCTTATGCTGGTGTATTTAAGGGATGGCCAGACCTGCAGACTCTGCCTTGGTGTGTGTTTTTCCTGGGCCCTGTATCCTGTTCCTGCATCCTGTTTCTGTTCCTGTTCCTGTTCCTGTCTTGTTGCTGACCCGGCCTGATCTGACCTCTGCTGACTTCTCCTGCTCGTTCCTGACCATCCCTCTGCCTGACCCTCTGTACCTCGCTGTCCGCTACCTGCTGAACCTGGCTTGTGACCCCGACCATTCTCCGCTTGCTCCCCCTGTACCTACCTGCCCGATTGATATTGACCCGGCCTGCCTGACGACGCTTGCATTGTATGTACTGTTATCTGTGGGTGGTTGGTTTGGTTTGTTTGCACTGTATTATGTTTTAGTATTGCACTGCGTTTATGTTTGTATTGTTAGTGTTAATAAATTATATTGTTTATAACATATCTGAAGTCTGCGTTTCCCTGCGTCAGTCACACACATCTGGTCATACCCGGGAGCCCTGACACCCCCCTTATGTATTATACATGGAGATCATATCCCCCCTTATGTATTATACATGGAGATCATATCCCCCTTATGTATTATACATGGAGATCATATCCCCCTTATGTATTATACATGGAGATCATATCCCCCTTATGTATTATACATGGAGATCATATCCCCCTTATGTATTATACATGGAGATCATATCCCCCCTTATGTATTATACATGGAGATCATATCCCCCCTTATGTATTATACATGGAGATCATATCCCCCCTTATGTATTATACATGGTGATCATATCCCCCCTTATGTATTATACATGGAGATCATATCCCCCCTTATGTATTCTACATGGAGATCATATCCCCCCTTATGTATTCTACATGGAGATCATATCCCCCCTTATGTATTATACATGGAGATCATATCCCCCTTATGTATTATACATGGAGATCATATCCCCCTTATGTATTATACATGGAGATCATATCCCCCTTATGTATTATACATGGAGATCATATCCCCCTTATGTATTATACATGGAGATCATATCCCCCCTTATGTATTATACATGGAGATCATATCCCCCCTTATGTATTATACATGGAGATCATATCCCCCCTTATGTATTATACATGGTGATCATATCCCCCCTTATGTATTATACATGGAGATCATATCCCCCCTTATGTATTCTACATGGAGATCATATCCCCCCTTATGTATTCTACATGGAGATCATATCCCCCCTTATGTATTATACATGGAGATCATATCCCCCTTATGTATTATACATGGAGATCATATCCCCCCTTATGTATTATACATGGAGATCATATCCCCCCTTATGTATTATACATGGAGATCATATCCCCCCCTTATGTATTATACATGGAGATCATATCCCCCCTCATGTATTATACATGGAGATCATATCCCCCCTTATGTATTATACATGGAGATCATATCCCCCTTATGTATTATACATGGAGATCATATCCCCCCTTATGTATTCTACATGGAGATCATATCCCCCCTTATGTATTCTACATGGAGATCATATCCCCCCTTATGTATTATACATGGAGATCATATCCCCCCTTATGTATTATACATGGAGATCATATCCCCCCTTATGTATTATACATGGTGATCATATCCCCCCTTATGTATTATACATGGAGATCATATCCCCCCTTATGTATTATACATGGAGATCATATCCCCCCTTATGTATTATACATGGAGATCATATCCCCCCTTATGTATTATACATGGAGATCATATCCACCTTATGTATTCTACATGGAGATCATATCCCCCTTATGTATTCCACATGGAGATCATATCCCCCTTAAGTATTATACATGGAGATCATATCCCCCTTATGTATTATACATGGAGATCATATCCCCCCTTATGTATTATACATGGAGATCATATCCCCCCTTATGTATTATACATGGAGATCATATGCCCCCTTATGTATTATACATGGAGATCATATCCCCCCTTATGTATTATACATGGAGATGATATCCCCCCTTATGTATTATACATGGAGATCATATCCCCCTTATGTATTATACATGGAGATCATATCCCCCCTTATGTATTATACATGGAGATCATATGCCCCCTTATGTATTATACATGGAGATCATATCCCCCCTTATGTAATATACATGGTGATCATATGCCCCCTTATGTATTATACATGGAGATCATATCACCTCTTATGTATTATACATGGAGATCATATCCCCCCTTATGTATTATACATGGCGATCATATCCCCCCTTATGTATTATACATGGCGATCATACCCCCCCTTATGTATTATACATGGAGATCATATCCCCCCCCCTTATGTATTATACATGGAGATCATATCCCCCCTTATGTATTATACATGGAGATCATATCCCCCTTATGCATTATACATGGAGATCATATCCCCCCTTATGTATTATACATGGAGATCATATCCCCCCTTATGTATTATACATGGAGATCATATCCCCCCCTTATGTATTATACATGGAGATCATATCCCCCTTATGTATTATACATGGAGATCATATCCCCCCTTAATCTCCTCTTCTCAGTAGAGAATAAATTCAGTTCCTCTAATCTTTCCTCATAGCTGAGCTCCTCCATGCCTCTTATCAGTTTGGTTGCCCTTCTCTGTACTTCCTCAAGTTCCCCAATGTTCTTTTTGTGAACTGGAGCCCAAAACTGAACTGCATATTCCAGATGAGGTCTTACTAATGATTTGTACCCGGGGTAAAATGATCTTAATGTTAAGAAAGATGTGTAGGACGTATCCCTTCAGTATATATTATCATTAGAATATTATGTAAAATTGGCCTGTTGCCAACCTACTGTATATGCTTCCACTTGGGAAGACCCAACTACAATTGTAAGTACAAGCTGTACAAGTATGAAATTATATTAATACTGGGAATTATAGCTTTCACTATACATCTGGTGCTCCGACAGAAGACTTGCAGATCTTTTACATAGAAGCCACATCCTGCAACTGGTAAATTATGTAGCGCTACCAGTGAAGGAACCACTGGAAATGGCCCAGGTTCTTTTCCCAGTAAACTGCCCCACAGCCAGGCACATGATCACAGTCTGTCAGGGTCCTGTCCACGGCAGAAGTTCTGGAAGATCTGGCACTTCTGCCAGTACTCTGCATGGCCGCAGAAGGTCACATCAGCCTCAGTTTGGTGTCAGACGGCCTTTATAAGGAGGCTCATCACTTCCTCAAGTTGCTGGATGATCTCTATCTCCCCGCGCCCTGTTCCTGTTTCCTGTGACTTTGACCTGCGATTTCCTGTTACCGACTCGTCTTGCTCCTGGACCTGTCTACTCTGCCTTACCCCTGATCTGACCTCGGCCTGGCTTACGGATACTCTCTCTCTCTCTCGCTCCTCTGTGTATGACCTGGGCTATCCCATCTGACTATGTCCGCTCTGATTCCCACCTGGTACCTGACCTTGGCTTGAACTGACTACCCAGTAAACATCCAAATCCAGGAAGGGCTTGCATACCACGCACAGGCGCCTCCTGTCTGCAGACCTATCTCCGTGCACCAGCTGTGCTTCTGAGTGGACCACCAACCAGCACTCCTTTGGGCCTTACTCCCGCTGTCCCACTCTCAGGGGAGTCCGGAACTAAGCCACAAGGGAAGCCCTCTCTCCATTGGCCTCCATCACCAGGTACGTGATACAGTCACTCTTTGTCTCAAAAAAACAGTTTAGGGGTGTTCTTTTTGTTGTTTTTATATTTGGATAACTGGGATAGAGTTGAGGGAATTGAGTTGGATACTTCAAAAAATAATTATGTACAGGTCGAGGACAGGAAACTCCTCCCCGAAAAGCTGAGGCAGAAGTCCTTGCAATAGCAAAGTGTGGACTTGCCTTTGTAGTAGAATCAGGTTTCTTTCTTTAGGGCAACCAGAGCAGAGACCCTTCACAAAGAACTACAGTAGATTCAATTCTTCAGGACACCACCAAATGTCCCCTTTAGCAAAAACACAGCTGGCTCTCTAGCACAAGAGGGATGGTGGCAACCCAAAAAGTCTCTAAGGTCTTTCACAGCAGTCTGTACTCGCAAATGTCCAGGGACAGTTGGTTGCCTCCTTCCAACATCCATGCAGCACTTTTCTCCAGTCATACCAGCCTAGATCTTCAGATGACAGTCCCTCAGCCAGCTCCAACTTCAGCATCCAGGCCCTCAGGTGCCCAGCTGGGGCCTCAAGAACAGCAAGCACATGGCAGCACTGCCCAAAGGGCAGCAAGCCCTCCAGGCTGGACCTCCCCTCTGCAGGCAAAGACCCAGCAGCTCTGTGTCTCAGCGTATATATACAGACTCCCAGCAACCTTCAGGGACACCCTCCCTAGGATTGGCCAGGGCTGTATAAATATTCATGCTGATATTTTCTTTGCTCCACGCCTATGTTCCTACTGCTCTCTGGAAAAAAGATGAAACAGTCAAACCACTGGCAGATGAAACACTGAGCAAACCTAACTAATCACGTGCAGCCGCACTGAATACAGTGAGCACAACTACATTTACCTAACACAGCAATTACAGCCACTCTGGTTACAGTGAGACAAGCTAAATTTACCTAACAATAAAAAATACAGATCCACTGAACACAGCGAGCAAAGCACTGAATCCTGGGCTCGACAAATCTCAGGTGCCAGGTAGAGCCTGGAGCCTGAACTACACTGCAGCAGTAATCTGGACTTCGTCTTCCCATGTGGCACTCCCCCCCAACCCCCCCCTTTCCGTGGGTGCAGTGGTCAGGCTGTTCAGTAATTGAGGAGAGAAGAAGAAGCGCCTCTAAGTGCAGCAGACCACTTTAATATATAATAAAAAGTAGGAACACTCACATGGTAGTAGAGTAATAAAAGCATGTAGGGTATTGTGGTGTAGAAACACCATGTGGAACGGCTGTCACTGGTGCCTGTATCCTCCGCGTCTCAGTGGTAGGGAGCGTGGTTCAGGAGGGAGACAGATGTGGAGCCGGCAAGCATGTACTCCTAAAGATGGCAGCTGGAACGCAGGCTGAATCGCAACGTCGGCATGGCGTGATGACGTCAGTGGCCAAGATGCAATGCGACGCGTTTCGGAGCATGCGCTGGTCTCTAGTGCTGGAAGCGCGCTCCTTTCTCAACCAGAGGAGCTTGCCTTTAGTGCCACACGGACCCCCCCCCTTATCCAAGTCACCCGGACTATTTCTAAATACTACTAGGCTTTTCGGACTTTGGTCCAGTATTTGTGCTGATTATCATTACTTCTGTCCAGTAATTGAGGATGTGGCAGGAGCAGGATCCAGTGCTCGATTTTGGGAAGCGGTGCCCTCCTCTGGCAGGCGGGGCTGTGATGAGCGCTGCATGCCTGCCATTCAGACTGAGGGATTCCCCTTGCTTGCTCTCACTGCCCACCCACCTCCGACATCTCCTTCCAAGTTTGACACCGGGGTGCTGGGATTGCAGTTATGGGTGCCAGATTCCTCCGGTGAGTGGGCAAGGAGTGTGGGGCAGCTGGCTATTGCTTCAGTTCCTTTTATCCACCCCTCCCCCCCCACTAAGAGGGTAACACAGATTTTAGTTAGGTAACAGAATAGATCCAATCTGATTATCCGTGCAGGGGGCACTCTGGTGGGGGCTCTGATGTAAGGGGGCACTCTTATGGGAACCCTGATGTAAAGGGGCACTCTGATGGGAACTCTGATGGGGGCTCTGATGTAAGAGGGACACTGATGTGAAACCTGATATAAGGGGGCACTTTGATGGGGTTCCTGATGTAAGGGGACATGCTGATGGGAAACCTGATGTAAGGGGGCACTCTGATGAGGGTCCTGATGTAAGAGGGAACTTGGATGGGGGTCCTGATGTAAGGGGGAACTCTGATGGGAACCTTGATGTAAGAGGGCACTTTAATAGGGACATATGATATAAGGGGGCACTCTGATGGGAACCCTGATGTATAGGGGCACTCTGATGGGGGTCCTGGTGTAAGGGGGAACTCTGATGGGGGTCCTGATGTAAGGGGGAACTCTGATGGGGGCCCTGATGTAAGGGGGAACTCTGATGGGGGCCCTGATGTAAGGGGGAACTCTGATGGGGGCCCTGATGTAAGGGGGCACTCTAATAGGGCCATCTGATATAATGGGGCACAGGTTCTGTTTAATCACCCTAATACATAGAAGGTCGTGACGCTGTGTAACAGTCAGTGACTCGCACAGTGTTGACATCAGATAGGCTAGATCCGGCCATGCTGCCTGGAGTTTAACACCTGGGAACATGAATCCTTCAGGAAATTTTGTACAATGTGTGAAGCATTTACAATATCATTCAATTAACGTTCATTTTCTTCGTCTTTTGGCTTTGCCCAAAACAAAGAGCTGATCTTTACCTGTACAACTCCGGCCCCTCTTGTAGTCTGTCTGCAGGGTGAAGAGCTCGCTCTGCTAGCCTTGTGGTTTTTATCAGCTCATTTGAAAAATATATAAATAGCGCATATACTAAAAAGACTTCAATGTGCAAAATCATAATAAATATCCAATAAATTACCCAAGTACAAAAATCCCCTCCCCCCAAAAAAAATATGATAATAATAAGTATACTGGAGTTTATTTACTAAAGCTTGAGAGTGCAAAATCTGGCTCACTGCATAGAAACCAATCGGCTTCCAGGTTATATTGCTGATGCCTAATTGAACAAGCTGAGGTTAGAAGCTGATTGGTTTCTATGCAGAAGTGAGCCTGATTTTTCACTCTCCAGCTTTAGTAAATAAACCCCAGTATAAATATCAAAAACTGAGAAATGTACTATTTCCATAGCATTTCAACAATATTTATTGTCAAATTTCAGTTTCAACAAGGGGGCACTCTAATGGGGACATTGGCTGACCCCATCAGAGTGCCCCCTTAGATCAGGTATTTTTGTCAGAGTACCCTCTTGCATCAGGTTTCTGAATCAGAACCCCCCTTACATCAGGTGTCTCCCATCGGCGTGCCCCTTTCCATCAGTTGTCCCCACCACAGTGCCCCTTTCCATCATATGTGCCAAATTAGGGTGACCCTTTTTATTGTATTTTCCCATCAGAGAGCCCTTTTCCATCATATATCCCCATCAGAGTGCCCCTTTAATCATATGTGCCCATCAGAGTGCCCCTTTCCATTGTATTTCTCCTTCAGAGTGCCCCTTTCCATCAAATTTTCCTTTCAGACTGCCCCTTTTCATCAGTTGTCTCCACCAGGTTACCCCTCTCCATCATATTTCCCCATCAGAGAGCCCCTCTCCATCATATTTCCCCCATCAGAGTGCCCCTTTCCATCATATTTCCCTTTCAGACTGCCTCTTTCCATCATATTTCCCCATCAGAGTGCCCCTTTTCATCAGTTGTCTCCACCAGAGTGCCCCTCTCCATCGTATTTCCTCATCAGAGTGCCCCTTTCCATCATATTTCCCCATCAGAGTGCCCCTTTCCATCATATGTGCCCAATTAGGAGGGCCCTTTTCATTGTATTTCCCCATGAAAGTGCCCCTTTCCATCATATTTCCCTATCAGAGTTCCCTTTTAATCATATGTGCCCATCAGAGTGCCTCTTTTCATTGTATTTCTCCTTCAGAGTGCCCCTTTCCATCATATTTCCCCATCAGAGTTCCCTTTTCCATCGTATTTCCCTTTCAGAGTGCCCCTTTTCATCAGTTGTCTCCACCAGAGTGCCCCTCTCCATCATATTTCCCCATCAGAGTGCCCCTTTACATCACATGTGCCCATCAGAGTGCCTATTTTCATTAGTTGTCTTCACCAGAGTGCCCCTCTCCATCGTATTTCCCCATCAGAGTGCCCCTTTCCACCATATTTCCCCATCAGAGTTCCCCTTTAATCATATGTGCCCATCAGAGTGCCCCTTTCCATTGTATTTCTCCTTCAGAGTGCCCCTTTCCATCATATTTCCCCATCAGAGTGCCCCTTTCCACCCTTTCCATCATATTTCCCCATCAGAGTTCCCCTTTAATCATATGTGCCCATCAGAGTGCCCCTTTCCATTTTTTTTCTCCTTCAGAGTGCCCCTTTCCATCATATTTCCCCATCAGAGTGCCCTTTTCCATCGTATGTCCCTTTCAGAGTGCCCCTGTTCATCAGTTGTCTCCACCGGAGTGCCCCTCTCCATCATATTTCCCCATCAGAGTGCCCCTTTACATCACATGTGCCCATCAGAGTGCCCCTTTGCACCATATGTGCCCATCAGAGTGCCCCTTTCCATCATATTTCCCTTTCAGAGTGCCCCTCTTCATCAGTTGTCTCCACCAGAGTGCCCCTCTCCATTGTATTTCCCCATCAGAGTGCCCCTTTTCATCATATTTCCCCCTCAAAGTGCCCCTTTCCATCATATTTCCCCATCAGAGTGCCCCTTTGGATCATATGTGCCCATCAGAGTGCAGCTTTGGATCATATGTGCCCATCAGAGTGCCCCTTTCCATCATATTTCCCCATCAGAGTGCCCCTTTGGATCATATGTGCCCATCAGAGTGCCCCTTTCCATCATATTTCCCCATCAGAGTGCCCCTTTGCACCATATGTACCCATCAGAGTGCCCCTTTGCACCATATGTGCCCATCAGAGTGCCCCTTTGCACCATATGTGCCCACCAGAGTGCCCCCTTAATTCACCTACATGTTCCAATAGGTAAGTCAATGAGCAAAATAATAATTAGCGTCCAATAAAGTGTCCAAATAAAGAAATCTAAAAAATTCTTGTGTAAACCAGAAGATCAAATTGCTCTTTGGATGTAATCATCACTGGACCAAGGATGGAAGGAAGCCAGAACCACCATGCAGCCAATGAAGAACGGCCCGATCTGGATAATGACACTCCAACCGGTCCTATTACTCACCTTATGGTCCTCTTATATTCTCTGGGCACTCATCATGGCAGCAACATTAAAAAGGGAAAAAGAAGCCTCCCATAGTGTCAAACCAGTTTATTATATGTAAAAAAAATAGCCAAAATTGCACTTACATCACAGTAGATAAGAATCGCCTTCACAATATGGTAACCCGGAAGTGTTACTGGCTTCCCAGTGTGTCACTGTCAGGGAACGCATATTCTCCTGTAAGCCCTGCTTGTGGTCATTTAGTGGGTGCACGTGCGCAAGGGCTCATGTGCGCATGAAGCGTGTTGGTGTGTTGGCGCCAGGCGGGCTATTTAAACTGCACTGGTTCCTTGTGTCAGTGCCATTTGGTTTTGTCAGGAGAGGCTTAGAAACCAGAGAAATGCTGCTTGCGGTCGCAGATCGGGTGCACGTGCGCATGTGCGAATGAGCGCGCACACGAATTCGCATTGGCATGAGGCAGGCTATTTAAACTGTACTAGTGCCTGATGTCTCTGCCGTTTGGTCTACATCACGGGTGTCAAACTGGCGGCCCTCCAGCTGTTGCCAAACTACAAGTCCCATGAGGCATTGCAAGATTGACAGTTACAAGCATGACTCCCAAAGGCAGAGGCATGATGGGACTTGGAGGGTCGCCAGTTGGACACCCCTGGTCTACATCGTTCCTGATATCCTGCTATCTGTATTCTGATCTTCCTGTTGCCGACCCGATCTGTTTGACCTCGTTAGTACTCTGCCTGCACCAACCTTTGGCTTGCTTGTTGACTACGTCTCTGCCTTCTCCCACTGCCTGTCTGCCTTGCCGTTGCCATCTCCAGCCTGGACTCTGACCATTCTTCTGCCTGCCACCTTGTACCTGATCTGCCTGCCAGCTTCTGACCTGGATTGTCTGACCCTGCTATCATCATGACCCTGGTACCCGTCAGTCCACTGTCTTCCTGCCCAGCACCTATAGCCCTGCCTGCATCCGGTACAGATGGACGACGCATCTGCTTCTGGTGTCCTCAGTCCACTAAGCACATACTACTTACTGCCCGTGATCTGCCAGCCTGCTGTCCTACCATTCAGCACCCACAGGCCTGCCTGCATCCGGTACAGATGGACGACGCATCTGCGTCTGGTGTCCTCAGTCCACTAAGCACATGCTACCTACTGCCCGTGATCTTCCAGACTGCTCTCCTACCATTCAGCACCCACAGGCCTGCCTGCATCCGGTACAGATGGACCACGCATCTGCTTCTGGCGTCCACAGCCTGCTGCCTTGCCACTGAGCACCACTCCACGCCTGAGCACAGAGTGGCCGGAGTGCCTGGTAAGATTTATGCTGGTGGATGCTGATGTTTGAGTGGCACGCTGGCAGAAGAACAGGAGAAGGAGACAGGCAGGGTTCAGGTGCAGGCAGCAGGACAAAGACAAGGTCAGACAGTCCAGGTTGGCAACTAGCAGGCAGATCAGGCATAATCTCTGAGCTCTCCTTTTGGCTTCACATGCAATCTCTGCTCAGATCTTGTTGCCTTACCTCCATACAGGGGCGGACTGACAACTCATGGGGCCCCCGGGTAATAGGGGATCATGGGGCCCCTGTGTCCTTGCCCAAACTCAAAAAAGCCTATGAAAAAGGTACCAGGGGCATCTCATGGGGCCCCCTACTGACCCTGGGACCTCGGGCAGCGCCCGAGTTTCCAAATGGTCAGTCCGCCCCTGCCTCCATATTATCTCCAAAATACTTCGTAAACCACCAACCATCACTTAAAGTTTTTTCAGTATTCGTTACCCTGCTCTTCAAATTCCTCCACTGACTTCTGATTGCCCAATGAATACATTTGAAGATATTAACAACAAACTCATCTCAAACTTTCACCCAAACTGTCCTCTTCACTCCTTCCAAGACCTTCTGTCCTTTAGCTCCCTTGTGTTCTCCTCCCATGCTCATCTCCAGAACCTCTCCCATCCTCTGAAGCTCCCTACCCCAATCGGTCTGACTAACTCTTACTCTGCCCACTTTTACGTGATTCCTGGATACTCATCTCTTCAGCCTATCCACCTATAACAAATAAACTGGACTTTTACTTTCTCCATCAGCAAATCCCCCACAGTTATTACCTTTCGGATCATTTGGCCCCACCTTTTAGATTGTACAGCCCTGGCCAAAAGTTTCGACACAAATATTAGAATGACACAAATATGAATTTCACAATATCTTTAGTGTTTTAGATCTTTTCAATTCCCATGGTGTACTTAAAAACCTCATCAACCACTCCTTGATCGTATCTCTTTACCATGAGTTTCTGCATAACCGCTCCTGATTGTTCCATAGTTTAGGCAATACCTTAAAACTTGAGCCAGGGTTCAAAATTGCAACTATTAATAGGGGCACACCCATTGCAATCTGGCTCTTTAGAAAACACCCATGTTATGATGGCTCCATCTACAATGCAAATAGGCACATCCAAAAAGTTGACTTTGGTGTGGCTGGGAACATTGGAAAATTTACAATTCCATTCTGGATTATCAAGGCTTCCAATATATTCCCACAATCTTTCCTCAGTACAACAATGGACAAGGTTATCAATATCGTGTTTCCAACCAAAGCGGATCCCCTTAGTGGCCTATAAAGTGTACCTTTACATTTCTTTTTACTGATATCTATACAGCCCTGGCCAAAAGTTTGCTGCTTCAATGTTTTTAGATCTTTTTGTCGGATGTTACTATGGTATACTGAAGTATAATTACAAACATTTCAAGCGTCAAAGGCTTTTATTGACAATTACATGAAGTCTATAAAAAGAGTCAATATTTGCAGCGTTGGCCCTTCTTTTTCAAGACCTCTGTAATTCACCCTGGGATGCTGTCAATCAACGTCTGGGCCACATCCTGACTGGTGGCAGCCCATTCTTGCATAAATGATGCTTTGAGTTTGTCGGATATTGTGGGGGTTTTTCTGTTCACCTGCCTCTTGAGGATTGACCATAAGTCCTCAATGGGATTAAGGTCTGAGGAGTTTCCTGGCTATAGACCCCAAATTTCGATGTTTTGTTCCCCCAAGCCACTTGTTTGTGCCTTATGACAAGGTTCTCCATCATGCTGGAAAAGGCATTGTTCACCACCAAACTGTTGGGAGAAGTTGGATGTTTTTGTACTATTCTTTATTCATGGCTGTGTTCTTAGGCAAAATTGTGAATGAGCCCACTGTGACGGGAGTGACTTTGGGTGGGGGGCCCATGGAACACAGCTCACTTTGGAGAGATGGGGAGACCCCTGTCTCAGCTCTCCATATCCCTATTATGTGTAAGTCACCCTGTGCCTGTTAGGGGTACAGGGTAGAATGTCCTGATATTGTGTAGACATGTATAGTTGGGGTGGGGGGTTGTTCATTGTTTACTGCCATGTGGTGCAGCCCATTGTTCTATTGTGTGTCTTGCTTGGGAACAAACTATTATGGGATGTATAAAACAAAAAAATAATAAGTGAGCGCTTTGAATGTTCAAGCAGCTAAAGCACACAGGATAACCAAAATAATCCTCACATGAAAATAAAATAAAAGTGCAGCGCTAAATAAATATATAAATGTGTCACAATGGATAAAGATGATCAAAAAAAAGTCCCAACAACGGTGACCTAGGGTAAAAATGCACACTAACCAGAAGTGCACATTAAAAGTGCAATGTAGAAGTCATGGAGTTCATAGAGTAGTCATCAACATGGAAAGGGTAGATGCATTCCCTTGGTCAGAGAAGATCCTCACGATGGTACAGAGCTGGACAGAAGAAATCCACTTGATGGTAGAAAACAATCACTGCTCCACCAAAAGAGCACAGTTCCTCCACTATGCAAAAACGATATCTGGGAGAAAGGTGCTCCCCACTTCCTTCACATGGCAATTTCATTATAATCCCGCAAAGAGATGGCCCAATCCAGCAGAGACATCTCCAAAATCCAGCACAGAGACAATCCCCATCCAGCAAACAGACAGTCCCAATCAAAAAAGGGAGATAAAAACCAGCACGGCCCCTGCTACACGGCACGGCAAGCTGCACACACCCCGCACCATCGCCCCTTCATTTTTGATCATTTTTATCCATTGTGACACATTTATATATTTATTTAGCGCTGCACTTTTATTTTATTATTATGGGATGTGTGTGTTTGTGTATTGGCTTGGTGGGGGTATCTGCTGATGTCTCTGGTTGCTAGATTTGGTTTGCCACGCCCTGTGTCCATATGCAGGGAGGTGGGTTGTTCCCTTGAATGTATATATCTTGTATCTGTGTTAAAATACAGCAGTGAATTTCCTGTTTTAATACAAGTCTGGTTCTGTCTCATCATGTATGGTCAGCGGTGGTGTCCGTGGATCTGTGTTCAGGGAAGCGGGAGTCCAACAGAAATACCCTAGTGCAGTCAGGGTTTGGTTCCGTTACACCCACTCCATTGGCTGAGAAGCAACCCCACACATGAATGGTCTCAGGATGCTTTACTGTTGGCATGACACCGGACTGATGGTAGCGCTCTTCTTCGGACAAGGTTTTCTTCCGGACGCCCCAAACAATCAGAAAGGGGATTCATCAGAGAAAATGACTTTACCCCAGTCCTCAGCAGTCCAATCCCTGGACCTTTTGCAGAATATCCGTCTGTCCCTGATGTTTTTCCTGGAGAGAAGTGGCTTCTTTGCTGCCCTTCTGGACATCAGGCCTTCCTCCAAAAGTCTTCTCCTCACTGTGCGTGCCGATGCATCACACCTGCCTGCTGCCATTCCTGAGCAAGTTCTGCACTGGTGATGCCCCGATCCCGCAGCTGAATCAACTGAGGAGACCTGGCACTTGCTGGACTTTCTTGGCCTTCTTCACAACAATTAAACTTCCCTCCTTGAAGTACTTGATGGTCTGACAAATGGTGGATTTAGGTGAAATCTTAGTAGCAGCAATATCCTTGCCTGTGAATCCCTGTTTGTGCAAAGCGATGATGACTGCACCTGTTTCCTTGCAGGTAAATTAATATTTGTGTCATTCTCAAAACTTTTGGCCAGGGCTGTAAGTTCTCACGAACAGGGCCCCCTAAAACCTCTTGTATTGATTTATATTTGTCAGGGTCCGTCATGATCCGGCGCAGGCGCAATGTGCCCGTTCACGCTAGTGTACGGGCACTAGGTCCTGGCCGGCCGCGGCTGAGATGAAGTCCGCGCATGCGCACTCGGAGCCGCGAGTGCGCGCCTGGCACCAATGACAGCGCAGGGCGCGATATTTAAATCCGCCCTGCGCTGACAGGAATTGCCGAATGGTCTTTCCTGTATCCTGATCCTGTACCTGTGTTTTCTGATTACTGCTGCTGACCCGGATTGACTGACTTGCTGTATTCTCCTGCCCTGACCCCTGGCTTGCCTGACCTCTCTCCTGGATGCCCCCTTATGGATCTGACCTTCTGTTGCTGACCTGGTGTGTGACCCGACCATTCTTTGCCCACTGCTTTGTACCGCACCGCTCCCACGGCTACCGACTCGGCTTGTCTGACCTCGCTCATCCATCCGCCTGGCCTGGGCATATCCACCTCTTCACACCAGACTCTATTCTATACAGTCCGGCTTCCGTCCCCTACACTCCACCGAAACCGCCCTCCTCAAAATCACCAACGACCTGCTAACCGCCAAAGCCAAAGGCGACTACTCTGTCCTCCTCCTCCTGGACCTCTCCGCGGCCTTCGACACAGTTGACCACCCCTTCTCCTTAATAAACTACTCTCCCTTGGCATCAGAGACACCGCTCTCTCCTGGTTCTCCTCTTACCTATCCCGACGCTCCTTCAGTGTTTCCTACAATGGTGCCACCTCCCCTTCCCTCCCCCTCTCTGTTGGGGTCCCCCAGGGCTCTGTCCTTGGACCCCTTCTCTTCTCCATCTACACCTCCTCCCTTGGCAAACTCATACACTCCCACGGCTTCAACTACCACCTCCGACTGGATGTCGCTCCATTTCCTCAAGCTTAACCTCTCCAAAACCGAGCTTCTCGTCTTCCCCCCTGCCCGCGCCCCCCCCCCCATCCTATCCATCACTACTAACATCACCACCATCAATCCCGCCCCGCAAGCCAAAGTCCTTGGAGTCATTCTGGACTCTAACCTCTCCTTCCAACCTCATGTCAAGTCACTTACAAACACATGCAGGCTCCACCTCCGCAACATCGCCAAGATACGCTCCTTCCTTATCCCAGACACCACTAAACTACTCGTACACTCCCTGATTATATCACGCCTTGACTACTGCAACTCCCTCCTCACCGGCCTACCCCAGTGCAGGCTCTCCCCGCTTCAGACCATCCTGAACTCAGCGGCTAGACTCATCCACCTCACCAACCGCTCCACCTCTGCCACCCCCCTCTGCCAATCCCTCCACTGGCTCCCTATCGCCCAACGCATCAAATTCAAACTACTCACTCTGACCTACAAAGCCATTCACAACACTGCCCCTAACTACATCACCAACCTGATTCCCAGGTACCACCCTACCCGTACCCTTCGCTCTTCACAGGACCTCCTTCTATCTTGCTACCTGGTCTCCTCCTCCCACGCACGTCTGCAAGACTTCTCCAGGTCCTCCCCCATCCTCTGGAACTCACTACCCCAATCCATCAGACTGTCACCTTCCCTCCTCACCTTCAGGCGCTCCCTGAAATCCCACCTCTTCAGGGAAGCCTACCCCACCCTCACCTAACTGCTGCTCTCCTTCATTCCTCCTACCACTCCATCCCCCACAGCCACTTCCTCCTGTACCACTACCCCCTCCCTCCTAGATTGTAAGCTCGAAAGAGTAGGGCCCTATAACCCCTCGTGTGCTGCTTGTAGGTGCTGTAATGTTTCATGTATTGTCCCCCCCCCCCTCTATTGTACAGCGCTGAGCAAACCCTTTGGCGCTATATAAACTCGATGTAATGTAATAATGTAATATTCCTGCAGGAGCCCCTGGCGGACTCCTCTACCACGGGTAGGTGTACTCCGGAGCCGCAACCTTGTCTCGGTTTACTCCAAGTCCATCCCCACCATCAGGGGCCCTGGTGAACAAGTGAACCGGGACTTAGACTCTGCGCTCTGGGGGAACCTGTGCCGTGGGTCACTAGAGGGGCAGCTAGACGGTTCTTTATTGTAATTGTACTGTCTCGCTTTAATTTGTAACTTGCTGTGCAAACTGTTGGCGCGATATACTGTAAATCTTGTAGAACAATATAAATATTCAGGTTCTTATCGTGTGGAAATATTAATTATATAGGCACACCTATAGAAGTAGACTTATGCCAAACTCTTATAAATGATCAAATTCCGGAATTTGGTGGGACCATATCCAACTTGTAAAGTGCACAGACCCGGGTGCCACCCTCAAATTTCCCTCCAGGGATCTGCAGGCTGATTGTACCATTATGCTGATTGGGGGGGGGGGTGCTAAATTAATAAAAAAGACCTTGTTGCGTCAGCCACTAGATTCACACCGTGTAATTTCCAAAGTCTACTAACTGGTTTCTCTTGTAGATGGCATGCAGAGTAACCTCATTATTAGACACCCCTGTCCTCCCTGCAATGGTACAGCCTTCACAAATATATATATACGAGCCCACGTACTGTCTGATATACTTAGTCTGTTGAGCACTGTGCAAAAATGAGTCGAAGAACAGTTGGGGGATATAGTGAACCGAGTCAAGTCCCTGATGAAGAACAAGCTATTCTTGACCAGGTAAACAATCGAGTTACTAATCCTAAGGGGAACTGTAAAGTATTTTTTTTGGCTAGATGTTGTGATTTAGTCCCATAGCTCCCCCAGGGCCGGTGCTACCACTAGGTGAACTAGGCAGCCGCCTAAGGGACACTGCCAGCTAGGGCACAGCCATGGCTGCTGGTTCCCTACACTCCACCATGGCCGGATCTGGGGGTGGAGAAGAGGTTGCAGGTCAGGAGAACTATAAACCATATAAATGCTGCGCTACATTCAAACTTATTTAAGTGAATGTGGAATCCAATAACTCAAATCAAAAATAGTGACAATAATAATGAAAATAAATAATATGTGCTTAATGATAACAAAATTACCAAATAAACCACCCAAACTAATGAAAAAGCACAAACTTAAATCTATACGTATGTGCATGAGAAATACACATACATATATTACATCACACGTGCACAATGTGAAGTGAAATGATGACTAAATAATAAACGCAAACTCAAAGTCCAATAATGAAATGTTGAAGGTGAACAAAACTGTAAACGGTGTTTCCAATAATACTGTAAGGTGACCACAAGTGAAACAAATCTTGCAGATATCTGGGTGTAGATAGAGCTTATGAATCCAACCACCTTCTGGATTAGCCTCTCACCTCATCACTTCGACCCTTGCGGGTCAAAGAGCAGTAATGGATCCCTCTCACAGATCCTCCAGGCACCACAGCACTCCAAAACCACTTTTCAGGATTTAGTATTCCCACTCAGGCTCTTCTCCAAGTATAGTATGTTACCAGGACATAGAAGGTGAATCTCCCCAGGGGAAACACAGATCGCAATAACAATTTCATAGGGAATCTAACCCATGACTTGCTTCCATTGTGAGGATCTTTTAAGAGATCAATAGGAAGGATTTTCCCAACTCCAAAGCTTGAATTCAAGCTTTGGAGTTGGGAAAATCCTTCCTATTGATCTCTTAAAAGATCCTCACAATGGAAGCAAGTCATGGGTTAGATTCCCTATGAAATTGTTATTGCGATCTGTGTTTCCCCTGGGGAGATTCACCTTCTATGTCCTGGTAACATACTATACTTGGAGAAGAGCCTGAGTGGGAATACTAAATCCTGAAAAGTGGTTTTGGAGTGCTGTGGTGCCTGGAGGATCTGTGAGAGGGATCCATTACTGCTCTTTGACCCGCAAGGGTCGAAGTGATGAGGTGAGAGGCTAATCCAGAAGGTGGTTGGATTCATAAGCTCTATCTACACCCAGATATCTGCAAGATTTGTTTCACTTGTGGTCACCTTACAGTATTATTGGAAACACCGTTTACAGTTTTGTTCACCTTCAACATTTCATTATTGGACTTTGAGTTTGCGTTTATTATTTAGTCATCATTTCACTTCACATTGTGCACGTGTGATGTAATATATGTATGTGTATTTCTCATGCACATACATATAGATTTAAGTTTGTGCTTTTTCATTAGTTTGGGTGGTTTATTTGGTAATTTTGTTATCATTAAGCACATATTATTTATTTTCATTATTATTGTCACTATTTTTGATTTGAGTTATTGGATTCCACATTCACTTAAATAAGTTTGAATGTAGCGCAGCATTTATATGGTTTATATTTACTTGATCACTGGTATATGATTTAATGCTAGCAGCTGTTTGGGGTTCATATATTAATTTAGTTTGTTTTAAACACACATTTGGAGCGCAGGAGGGTCACACCACTATAGGTCAGGAGAACTGTACACAATGATGGGGGGGGGGGGAACAATAATTTTTGCTGAGATGAGTGGTTTGTGCAGGAGCGGGGATGGGGGCTATTTGTGCTGGGACGAGTAATGGGGATGATGGTGGGGGGGGAATTGTGCTAGGAGAAGGAATAGGGGGATATGTGCTAGTAGGAAGGAGGTGTGAGGGGAGGGTTTTTGCTACAAGGGGGGGGGGGGGTTTGGGTAAGGGAGGAGGAGTTTATGCTGGGAAGGGTAATTTGGAGGGGTATTAGCTAGAAAAGGGATTTGGGGGAATATGTCCTAGGTTGGGGATTGAAGGAAGAAAGAGAATTGGTGCTGGGAGGGGTATTGGAGGGGGGGGTTTGTGCTAGGACAGGAGATTAGAGGGATTTGCGTTAGGAGAGGGGATGGGAGGGGGATTTGTACTAAGAGGGGATTGGGGTGGGGTGGTGTTGTGCTAGGAGAGGAGATTGAGGGGGATTGTTATGCTAAGAGGGGGGATTGGGGTGGGTTGTGCTAGGGGGGATTTGAGGGGGAGATTTATGCTAGGAGAGTGGAATTGGGGGGGATTTGTGTTATGAGGGGGGGTTGTGCTAAAAGGGGGGATTGAGAAGGGTTGAGCTAGGAGGGGGGATTTATGCTAGGAGGGGGGATTGGAAGGGAATTTATGCTAGGAGGGGGGATTTGGGTGGGGAGGAAGGATTTGTGTTGTGAAGGGTAGTTTGGGGGGGGGGGTATGTGCTAGGAGGAGGGATTTAGGGTGATTTGAGCTAGGAGGCAGGATTGGAAGGGGATTTATGCTAGGAGGGGGGATTTGGGTTTGGATGACGATTTGTGTTGTGAAGGGTAGTTTGGAGGGGGTTGTGTTAGGAGGAGGGATTTAGGGGGATTTGTGCTAGGAGGTGGGATTGGGTGGGGGGATTTATGCTAGGAGGGGGGATTTGGGTTTGGATGAAGGATTTATGTTGTGAAGGGTAATTTGGAGGGGGTTGTGCTAGAAGGAGGGATTTAGGGGGATTTGGGCTAGGAGGCAGGATTGGGGGGGGGGTTTTTCTAGAAAGGGGGATTTGGGGGAGATAAATTTGAGGGGAAAAAAAGTGATATTATGCAGCAAAGTCATATATAAATCCCAGCATGTCGGGTAGTAGAGGTCCCACTCTAGCATTCCAATAGTATAGAGGAGAGCACATAGATCTGCGTAGTAATCTAAGTAAATCCCTCACCCTCCAGAGGATTCCCCCCTTCCTGACAAGGCCATTTTTTGCGTTACTTTAATTGACAATTGCGCAGTCATGCAACACTGCACCCAAATTAAATTTAAGTCCTTTTTTCCCCCCACGAATTGAGCTTTCTTTCAGTGGTATTTGATCGCCTGTGCGGTTTTTATTTTTTTGTGCTAGAAAAAAAATAAAACAAAGACCGACAATTTTGAGAAAAAAAACAATATTTTTGACTTTTTGCTATTAAACATGTCCAGTAAAAGTGAGTTTTCTCCTTCTGTGTGCAGATTAGACAGTCTCTGACCGTCTCCTGTAGTATGTCTGCAGTCTCTGACCGTCTCCTGTACTGTGTCCGCAGTCTCTGACCATCCCCTGTACTATGTCCGCAGTCTCTGACCGTCTCCTGTAGTATGTCTGCAGTCTCTGACCACCTCCTGTATCATTTCCGCAGTCTCTGACCCTCTCCTGTAGTATGTCTGCAGTCTCTGACCGTCTCCTTTATCATGTCCGCAGTCTCTGACCGTCTCCTGTAGTATGTCTGCAGTCTCTGACCATCTCCTGACAGCCAGACTTTCACTCCTCAGTAGCTCATTGAGGGGTCAGGCTAGTATTTCACTCCTCAGTAGCTCATTGAGGGGTCAGGCTAGTATTTCACTCCTCAGTAGCGCATTGAGGGGTCAGGCCAGTCTATCACTCCTCAGTAGCTCATTGAGGGGTCAGGCCAGTTTTTCACTCCTCAGTAGCGCATTGAGGGGTCAGGCTAGTCTTTCACTCCTCAGTAGCTCATTGAGGGGTCAGGCTAGACTTTCACTCCTTAGTAATTCATTGAGGGGTCAGGCCAGTTTTTCACTCCTCAGTAGCTCATTGAAGGATCAGGCCAGTTTTTCACTCCTCAGTAGCTCATTGAGGGATCAGGCCAGTCTTTCACTCCTCAGTAGCTCATTGAGGGGTCAGGCTAGTCTTTCACTCCTCAGTAGCTCATTGAGGGGTCAGGCTAGTCTTTCACTCCTTAGTAATTCATTGAGGGGTCAGGCCAGTTTTTCACTCCTCAGTAGCTCATTGAGGGATCAAGCCAGTTTTTCACTCCTCAGTAGCTTATTGAGCGGTCAGGCTAGTATTTCACTCCTTAGTAGCTCATTGAGGGGTCAGGCTAGTATTTCACTCCTCAGTAGCTCATTGAGGGGTTAGGTCACTCTCTCACTCCTTAGTAGCGCATTGAGGGGTCAGGCCAGTTTCTAACTCCTCAGTAGCTCATTGAGGGGTCAGGCGAGTCTCTCATTCCTCAGTAGCTCATTGAGGGGTCTGGCCAGTCTTTCACTCCTCAGTAGCTCATTGAGGGGTCAGGCCAGTCTTTCACTCCTCAGTAGCTCATTGAGGGGTCTGGCCAGTCTTTCACTCCTCAGTAGCTCATTGAGGGGTCAGGCTAGTATTTCACTCCTCAGTAACTCATTGAGGAATCAGGCCAGTCTTTCACTCCTCAGTAGCTCATTGAGGGGTCAGGCCAGTCTTTCACTCCTCAGTAGAGCATTGATGGGTCAGGCTAGTATTTCACTCCTCAGTAGCTCATTGAGGGGTCAGGCTAGTATTTCACTCCTCAGTAGCTCATTGAGGGGTCAGGCTAGTATTTCACTCCTCAGTAACTCATTGAGGGGTCAGGCCAGTCTCTCACTCCTCAGTAGCTCATTGAGGGGTCAGGCTAGTATTTCACTCCTCAGTAGCTCATTGAGGGGTCAGGCTAGTATTTCACTCCTCAGTAGCTCATTGAGGGGTCATGCTAGTATTTCACTCCTCAGTAGCTCATTGAGGGGTCAGGCTATCTTGCCAATTCTCTCATCAATAATAGGAGCTGAATCCCAAGAATGACCTCAGTTTGGTCAGGTTGCTTGGTCTTGGCCAGGGGGTAACAGCTTTCAATTTCTTGGGATCTGTAGCCACTCCTTCAGCAGAAACAATGTACTCAAGATAAGTGACAAAACACTTGTCAAGGGACAACTTCAGTCCCTCCTCATGAAACCTCTTCAAGGGTTCTGCCAAAGATGATGGTGTTATCCAAGTAGACCAACAAGTACATCCCTCCTCTCTTCTGCAGCAGCAGCCTAGGGGGCCAGGAATAGGAGGGCTGTGAGCATACATCCCCCCCATTCCTCTATCAAACCAGGCCACATGCCTTTCAACATTAGGGGGTACCTTGCAAGGGGACTTCCCCACCCCTTGTAAAGTCACCTTGTCGTGTTATTGAAGGGACCAACACCTCTTTCTGACCTCTGATGCTCAAAAAAAGAGGGGGGGGGGTGGGGTAATATGGGGGGACTTATGGAGGAATCTGGAGGCCCCCTCCAAGGGGAATAATTATACTTACTGTACTCACTTAATATAATTACTGTCCTCAGAAATTGTTTCACATTAATCACAGCATCCAGCAATGTAATGCACCCCCCGTCGCTAAATCACAGACCACCTCACAGACAGCTGGGGTATTGTAAGTTGACCACAGGGAGCCCCCCAAAAAAATACCTATGCTCCATATATTATATACCATGGGGGATCGAAAGTTTGGGCACCCCAGCTAAAAATTTGTATTAATGTGCATAAAGAAGCCAAGGAAAGATGGAAAAATCTCCAAAAGGCATCAAATTACAGATTAGACATTCTTATAATATGTCAACAAAAGTTAGATTTTATTTCCATCATTTACACTTTCAAAATAACAGAAAACCAAAA
Source organism: Staurois parvus (assembly GCF_062004578.1). Lineage (NCBI taxonomy): Eukaryota > Metazoa > Chordata > Amphibia > Anura > Ranidae > Staurois > Staurois parvus. The sequence goes on along the minus strand of NW_028319379.1, from coordinate 164,205 downwards.
AAATGGCGTCTGCAAAAGTTTGGGCCCCCTGCAGAGTTAATATCTTGTACTGCCCCCTTTGGCAAGTATCACAGCTTGTAAACGCTTTTTGTAGCCAGCCAAGAGTCTTTCAATTCTTGTTTGAGGTATCTTTGCCCATTCTTCCTTACAAAAGTCTTCCAGTTCTTTGAGATTTCTGGGCTGTCTGTCACACACTGCTCTTTTAAGGTCTATCCATAGATTTTCAATGATGTTGAGGTCAGGAGATTGTGAAGGCCATGGCAAAACCTTCAGTTTACGCCTCTTGATGTAATCCCCCGTGGATTTCGAGGTGTGTTTAGGATCATTATCCATTTGTAGAAGCCATCCTCTCTTTAACTTCAGCTTTTTCACAGATGGCATCAAGTTACCATCCAAAATTTGCTAAAATTTTATTGAATCCATTTTTCCTTCTACTCGTGAGATGTTCCCTGTGCCACTGGCTGCAACACAACCCCAAAGCATGATTGATCCAACCCCATGCTTAACAGTTGGACAGAGGTTCTTTTCATTAAATTCTGTGCCCCTTCTTCTCCAAACGTACCTTTGCTCATTCCGGCCAAAAAGTTCAATTTTAACCTCATCGGTCCACAGAACTTGTTTCCAAAATGCATCAGCTTGTCTATATGTTCATTTGCAAAGTTCAAACGATGATTTTTGTGGTGAGGACGTAGAAGAGGTTTTCTTCTGATAACTCTTCCATGAAGACCATATTTGTACAAGTATCTCTTTATAGTGGAATAGTGACCACAACTCCAGTGTCTGCCAGATCTTTCTGGAGGGATCGTGCAGTCAAACGTGGGTTTTGAATTGTTTTTCTCACAATCCTGCGAGCTGTTCTGTCTGATATTTTTCTTGGTCTTCCAGATCTCGCTTTAACTTCCACTGTTCCTGATGACTGCCATTTCTTAATTACATTCCGAACAGAGGATATTGACATCTGAAAACGCTTTGCTATCTTCTTATAGCCTTCTCCAGCTTTGTGAGCGTCAACTGTTTTCAGTTTCAGTTTTCTAGGCAACTGCTTAGAAGAACCCATGGTGCTGATTGTTGGGGCAAGGTCAGATGAGTCTGGCCATTTAAAACCTTTGAGATTGACATCACCTGGTCTTCCCAGACGATGATTGAGAACACTCCATGACACTGGCAGGTCTCAGCTTGGCAAAGGGGGCAGTGCATGCTATAAATTCTGAAGGGTGCCCAAACTTTTGCAGACGCCATTTTTTTGTTTTCTGTTATTTTGAAAGTGTAAATGATGGAAATAAAATCTAACTTTTGTTGACATATTATAAGAATGTCTAATCTGTAATTTGATGCCTTTTGGAGATTTTTCCATCTTTCCTTGGCTTCTTTATGCACATTAATACAAATTTTTAGCTGGGGTGCCCAAACTTTCGATCCCCACTGTATATATATATATATATATATATATATATATATATATATATGTAATTTTTTTTTTTTTGACTGCCTGCAGTCCATTTTGGATTTTGTACCCTCAATGTTCTCCAACTCTTCAGATTCTACTGAATACATGGCTTCTGTCCTGAAGTTGCTGTCAGCTACACTGTGCAGGACCTGCAGTAACTCTCTGGTTAGTCGGCTCCTCTGCTTCAATGACTGTATTACATCTGGTACTTTGAATATGGTTCTAAATTTTGGCCATTCCAAACTTGATGCAGTTTGTTTTTTGCTTTCAGGTGAAAGATCAGTTTGTGAAACAGTCCGGGAAAAACCCTTCTAAATTTAAGGGACTCCGTGTCTGTAGACAGTTTGTTGCCGGAACGAACTACTGGTTTGAGGTAATGTTGGTTTTATGCAACGATATTGTCAGTCTAGGGCAGAATTGTGTTCTTACAAGGAGAGGCACATTATGTGCGACATCTACACAGTGGAGGTATGTCAGGCAGGACAACCATGGAGAAGGTCAGTTGTAGGAGGGCAGCTCTTCACACCCCATCAGGCGCTGGTGCCTCCTACTCCTCCCTCCATTGCATGCCACGTCCACCCTCTCTTCTCCCCTTTTCAAATGCCACTGCCCCCCCTACTCTGCTCCTCACCCCACATTCCACGCTGTGGCTCCCTACTTCTTCCCTCCTTAGATGCTGTTTTCCTGTGTCGCCCCTACTTGTAATGCTGCTGGCCCCCACACCCCCCATTCCAAGCTGTGGTCATTTGCTTCATAATCTCCTTATCGAAAGCTGCTGTCCTCTCCTCTGCTCCTCACCCCACCGGCAAAGCTGTAGTCCCCGACTCCTCACTACCCCATCCAGCGCTATGGTTCCCCTGTTCCTAACTCCCCAATCCATTGTTGCTGTCCCCTGCTACCCATTCCTCCATCCAATGCCACTGCAGTCTGCTCCTTACCCCCCCCTCCAAACTGCAATCAGCTGCTCTTCATGCTTCTATCCATTTCATTCTGCAAACCTCAGATCTTCACTCTACCATTCATCACTTTTGTTCCCCCAACTCCTCAGTTACCCATACACAGTAGTGGCCCCCCACACCTCGCCCTCCCATCCAAAACCTGGGTTCCTCAAACCTCTGTCTAACACTGTAGTCCTCTGTGCTTTCTTCCCCATTCCAGGCAGCTGTCCCCTACCTCCCTACCCTTTCATCCAATACTGTGGTCCCCACGCCTCACCCCCTCATCTAACAGTGTGGTCCCCTCTCCTCACCTCTTCATCCAACACTGCAGTCCCTGCTCTTCATCCCCTCGACCAACACTGTGGTCCCCACTCCTCATCCCCTCATCTTACACTGAGGTCCCCTCTCCTCACCCCTTCATCCAACACTGTGGTCCCAGCTCCTCACCCCCTCATCCAACACTGTGGTCCCTGCTCCTCATCCCCTCATCCAACACTATGGTCCCAGCTTCTCACCCCCTCATCCAACACTGTGGTCCCCACTCCTCATCCCCTCATCCAAAACTACGGTCCCCGCTCCTGACTCCCTCATCTAAAACTGGGGCCCCTGCTCCTCACCCCCTCATCCAACACTGTTGTCCCCTCTCCTCACCCCTTCATCCAACACTGCGGTCCCCGCCCCTCACCCATCACTGTGTCCCCTACTCCTCACCCCCTCATCCAACACTGTGGTCCCCGCTCCTCATCCCCTCATCCAACACTATGGTCCCCGCTCCTCATCCCTTCTTCCAACACTGTGGTCCCCGCTTCTCATCCCTTCATCCAAAACTATGGTCCCCGCTCCTCACTCCCTCATCTAACACTGTGGCCCCTGCTCCGCACCCCTTCATCCAACACCGTGGTCCCCGTTCCTCACCCCCTCATCCAACACTTTGTCCCCTCTCCTCACCCCTTCATCCAACACTGTGGTCCCGCTCCTCACCCCCTCATCTAACACTGTCGTACCCTCTCCTCATCCACTCATGCAACACTTTGGTCCCAGCTCCTTATCCCCTCATCCAACACTGTGGTCCCCTCTCCTCATCCCCTCATCCAACACTGTGGTCCCCTCTCCTCACCCCTTCATCCAACACTGTGGTCCCCTCTCCTCACCCCTTCATCCAACTCTGTGGTCCCAGCTCCTCACCCCCTCATCAAAAGCTTTGGTTCTCCACTCTTCACTGCTCTATCCAGCATTGTTGTCCCTCACCCATCACTCCCCACCCCCCACTGCTGTTTCCACTACTCCTTCATAGCACCTCCTTACCACCACCACCACCACCACCACAGGTCATGGCATCTACCCCCACCTTCTTCTCATTCTGCTATCAAATTTCACTCTCCTAAGTTACATTACCTCCCACCAAAGTAACACCCCCTAGGTGCTTCCTGACATCCATCCCTTCTTTCCCAAGCCTTTCTGCCCCCCCCCACCCCACCCCCAACATAACACCTATTCTCCCTGGTCACAAGGCCTCCCTCCCAGTCCACTGCCCCTCACCCCCTGTCCAACACTGCCATCCTCCACAGCAGGGGCGGACTGACAACTCATGGGGCCCCCGGACAATAGGGGATCATGGGGCCCATGTGTCCTTGCCCACACTCAAACCACTCCCAAAAAAGCCTATGAAAGGTACCAGGTCTCATGGGGCCCCCTACTGACCCCAAACCCTCGGACAGTGCCCGAATGTGTCCAAATGGTCAGTCCGCCCCTGCTCCACAGGACACATAGCGCTGATGTACTGTATTCCATACAGTCACATCAGTCTCTGTACCAGAGGAGCTTACACTCTAATGTCCCCTCCCCCACAGTCACATCAGTCTTTGCACCAGAGGAGCTGACACTCTAATGTCCACTCCCCCGCAGTCCCATCAGTCTCTGCACCAGTGGAGCTGACACTCTAATGTCCCCTCCCCCACAGTCACATCAGTCTCTGCACCAGAGGAGCTTACACTCTAATGTCCCCTCCCCCACAGTCACATCAGTCTCTGCACCAGAGGAGCTTACACTCTAATGTCCCCTCCCCCACAGTCACATCAGTCTCTGCACCAGAGGAGCTTACACTCTAATGTCCCCTCCCCCACAGTCACATCAGTCTCTGCACCAGAGGAGCTTACACTCTAATGTCCCCTCTCCCACAGTCACATCAGTGTCTGTACCAGAGGAGCTTACACTCTAATGTTCCCTCCCCCACAGTCCCATCAGTCTCTGCACCAGAGGAGCTTACACTCTAATGTCCCCTCCCCCCACAGTCACTCACTGTTATACATTTATATAGCTCCGTCATACTCCACAGCGCTGCGCATGCAACATTGCATCAGTTACATCAGTTCAGCACCATGGAATGGTACACACTACTGTCTTTGTGTCAGTCCTTGCCCCCCAGGAGCTTGCAATCTAATGTAGGCACCAGAGTATCTCACATCTGTTATTCCTCATATACCTCCCATCAGTATGATTGCTATAATATCAGCGAAAATACAAAATTAATGGCGTCATTTGTTTCTTGTGAACTTTTTTTCTGATTTTTTTTTCAGGTTGATATTGGAGAAGACTCTTATTGCCAACTTCAAGTGTTCGAACCTCTGCCTTATGAAAACAAGGAGCCGCAGTTGACGTCTTACAAGCTGAATAAGAAAAAAGGCGATAAACTTGGGGATTGCTAAAATGGGTTGGAGACGTCACCGTGCATGACGGGCGACCCTTCTGTATCCAACTGTGTCCTGCAATCCTCATCTCTCCTCTCTGCACTTCTCTCCAATCCCTCCTCTCACCATATCTTGTATTTCCAATATTGATCCCTGAATAAAATCTTTTGTTATCTGCACGTTGAGCTGGATTTACCATCAGACACAGCCAAGTAGGTTTCAGCCTATAGGCAGGGGCGTATCTGCCGCGAGGCAAACAAGGCATCTGCCTTGGGTGGCACTTTTCAGGGGGGCGGCACCACCTCCAGGCAGAAGGGACCAGTGCTGTCGCTGCAAAGGGCTGTGCTTGGCCGGGGGGGGGGCGTGCTCGGGCGGGTTTGTGTGTGTGCTCGGGGGCGAGCATGGGTGAGGAGACAGAGAACCTGCCAGCCAAGGAGCCGGCTGGAGAGGGGGCCGGGCGGCACATAGAGGACCGCGCATTTCTCTCTATGTACCGCCAGTCACCTCCCCTATCCATCTCCTGCATGCTCCCCCACGGCTGCCCCCCTCCCCCCTCTCTTCCCTTCTATTATCTCTCTCTCCTCCTCTCTCTCTCTTCTCTGTCCTTTCTCTCTCCCTCCCTCCTCTCTCATCATTCTCTCTCCCTCCTTCCTTCCTTCCCCCCCTCTCTCTCCCCCTATCTCTTTTCCTCTCTCCTCCCTCTCTCCTCTACCCTCTCTCTCCCCTCTCTCCTCCACCCCCCCTCTCTCTCTATTATCTCTCTCCTCCCCCTCCCTCTCCTCTCTCTCTTCCATCTCTCCTCTCTCCCTCCCTCCTCTCTCCCCCTCCATCTCTCTCCCTATCTCTTCTCCTCTCTATCTCCCCACTCTCTTCTCTCTCCCCTCTCTCTCTTATTAGTATCAGTGGGAGGAATAGTGCCCCATCATTGGTGTCAGTGGGAGGAATAGTGCCCCATCATTGGTGTCAGTGGGAGGAATAGTGCCCCATCATTGGTGTCAGTGGGAGGAATAGTGTCCCATCATTGGTGTCAGTGGGAGGAATAGTGTCCCATCATTGGTGTCAGTGGGAGGAATAGTGCCCCATCATTGGTGTCAGTGGGAGGAATAGTGCCCCATCATTGGTGTCAGTGGGAGGAATAGTGCCCCATCATTGGTGTCAGTGGGAGGAATAGTGTCCCATCATTGGTGTCAGTGGGAGGAATAGTGTCCCATCATTGGTGTCAGTGGGAGGAATAGTGCCCCATCATTGGTATTAGTGGGAGGAATAGTGCCCCATCATTGGTATCAGTGGGAGGAATAGTGCCCCATCATTGGTATCAGTGGGAGGAATAGTGCCCCATCATTGGTGTCAGTGGGAGGAGTAGTGCCCCATCATTGGTATCAGTGGGAGGAATAGTGCCCCATCATTAGGGTCAGTGGGAGGAATAGTGCCCCATCATTGGTATCAGTGGGAGGAATAGTGCCCCATCATTGGTGTCAGTGGGAGGAATAGTGCCCCATCATTGGGGTCAGTGGGAGGAATAGTGCCCCATCATTGGGGTCAGTGGGAGGAATAGTGCCCCATCATTGGGGTCAGTGGGAGGAATAGTGCCCCACCATTGGGGTCAGTGGGAGGAATAGTGCCCCACCATTGGTGTCAGTGGGAGGAATAGTGCCCCATCATTGGTGTCAGTGGGAGGAATAGTGCCCCATCATTGGTGTCAGTGGGAGGAATAGTGTCCCATCATTGGTGTCAGTGGGAGGAATAGTGCCCCATCATTGGTGTCAGTGGGAGGAATAGTGTCCCATCATTGTTATTAATGGGAGGAATAGTGCCCCATCATTGTTATTAATGGGAGGAATAGTGTCCCATCATTGGTGTCAGTGGGAAGAATAGTGCCCCATCATTGTTATTAATGGGAGGAATAGTGTCCCATCATTGGTGTCAGTGGGAGGAATAGTGCCCCATCATTGGTGTCAGTGGGAGGAATAGTGCCCCATCATTGGTGTCAGTGGGAGGAATAGTGCCCCATCATTGGTGTCAGTGGGAGGAATAGTGCCCCATCATTGGTGTCAGTGGGCGGAATAGTGCCCCATCATTGGTGTCAGTGGGAGGAATAGTGTCTCATCATTGGTGTCAGTGGGAGGAATAGTGCCCCATCATTGGTATTAGTGGGAGGAATAGTGCACCATCATTGGTGTCAATGGGAGGAATAGTGCCCCATCATTGTTATTAATGGGGGGAATAGTGCCCCATCATTGGGGTCAGTGGGAGGAATAGTGTCCCATCATTGGGGTCAGTGGGAGGAATAGTGCCCCATCATTGGTGTCAGTGGGAGGAATAGTGCCCCATCATTGTTATTAATGGGGGGAATAGTGTCCCATCATTGGTGTCAGTGGGAGGAATAGTGCCCCATCATTGTTATTAATGGGGGGAATAGTGTCCCATCATTGGTGTCAGTGGGAGGAATAGTGTCCCATTATTGGTATCAGTGGGAGGAATAGTGCCCCATCATTGGTATCAGTGGGAGGAATAGTGCCCCATCATTGGTATCAGTGGGGGGAATAGTGCCCCATCATTGATGTCAGTGGGAGGAATAGTGCCCCATCATTGATGTCAGTGGGAGGAATAGTGCCCCATCATTGGGGTCAGTGGGAGGAATAGTGCCCCATCATTGGGGTCAGTGGGAGGAATAGTGCCCCATCATTGGGGTCAGTGGGAGGAATAGTGTCCCATCATTGGTGTCAGTGGGAGGAATAGTGCCCCATCATTGGGGTCAGTGGAAGGAATAGTTCCCCATCATTGGTGTCAGTGGGAGGAATAGTGTCCCATTATTGGTATCAGTGGGAGGAATAGTGCCCCATCATTGGTGTCAGTGGGAGGAATAGTGCCCCATCATTGGTATCAGTGGGAGGAATAGTGTCCCATCATTGGTATCAGTGGGAGGAATAGTGCCCCATCATTGGTGTCAGTGGGAGGAATAGTGTCCCATCATTGGTATCAGTGGGAGGAATAGTGCCCCATCATTGGTATCAGTGGGAGGAATAGTGTCCCATCATTGATGTCAGTGTAGGAGGAATAGTGCCCCATCATTGATGTCAGTGTAGGAGGAATAGTGCCCCATCATTGGTGTCAGTGGGAGGAATAGTGCCCCATCATTGATGTCAGTGGGAGGAATAGTGCCCCATCATTGGTATCAGTGGGAGGAATAGTGCCCCATCATTGGGGTCAGTGGGAGGAATAGTGTCCCATCATTGGTGTCAGTGGGAGGAATAGTGCTCCATCATTGGGGTCAGTGGGAGGAATAGTGTGCCATCATTGGGGTCAGTGGGAGGAATAGTGCCCCATCATTGGTGTCAGTGGGAGGAATAGTGTCCCATCATTGGTGTCAGTGGGAGGAATAGTGCCCCATCATTGGGGTCAGTGGGAAGAATAGTTCCCCATCATTGGTGTCAGTGGGAGGAATAGTGCCCCATCATTGGTATCAGTGGGAGGAATAGTGCCCCATCATTGGTGTCAGTGGGAGGAATAGTGCCCCATCATTGGTGTCAGTGGGAGGAATAGTGCCCCATCATTGGTGTCAGTGGGAGGAATAGTGTCCCATCATTGTTATTAATGGGAGGAATAGTGCCCCATCATTGTTATTAATGGGAGGAATAGTGTCCCATCATTGGTGTCAGTGGGAGGAATAGTGCCCCATCATTGGTGTCAGTGGGAGGAATAGTGTCCCATCATTGGGGTCAGTGGGAGGAATAGTGCCCCATCATTGGTGTCAGTGGGAGGAATAGTGTCCCATCATTGGTGTCAGTGGGAGGAATAGTGCCCCATCATTGGGGTCAGTGGAAGGAATAGTTCCCCATCATTGGTGTCAGTGGGAGGAATAGTGTCCCATTATTGGTATCAGTGGGAGGAATAGTGCCCCATCATTGGTGTCAGTGGGAGGAATAGTGCCCCATCATTGGTGTCAGTGGGAGGAATAGTGCCCCATCATTGGTATCAGTGGGAGGAATAGTGTCCCATCATTGGTATCAGTGGGAGGAATAGTGCCCCATCATTGGTGTCAGTGGGAGGAATAGTGTCCCATCATTGGTATCAGTGGGAGGAATAGTGCCCCATCATTGGTATCAGTGGGGGGAATAGTGCCCCATCATTGGTGTCAGTGGGAGGAATAGTGCCCCATCATTGGTATCAGTGGGAGGAATAGTGCCCCATCATTGGTATCAGTGGGAGGAATAGTGCCCCATCATTGGTATCAGTGGGAGGAATAGTGCCCCATCATTGGTATCAGTGGGAGGAATAGTGTCCCATCATTGATGTCAGTGTAGGAGGAATAGTGCCCCATCATTGATGTCAGTGTAGGAGGAATAGTGCCCCATCATTGGTGTCAGTGGGAGGAATAGTGCCCCATCATTGATGTCAGTGGGAGGAATAGTGCCCCATCATTGGTATCAGTGGGAGGAATAGTGCCCCATCATTGGGGTCAGTGGGAGGAATAGTGTCCCATCATTGGTGTCAGTGGGAGGAATAGTGCTCCATCATTGGGGTCAGTGGGAGGAATAGTGCCCCATCATTGGTGTCAGTGGGAGGAATAGTGCCCCATCATTGGTGTCAGTGGGAGGAATAGCGCCCCATCATTGGTGTCAGTGGGAGGAATAGCGCCCCATCATTGGTGTCAGTGGGAGGAATAGCGCCCCATCATTGGTGTCAGTGGGAGGAATAGCGCCCCATCATTGGTGTCAGTGGGAGGAATAGCGCCCCATCATTGGTGTCAGTGGGAGGAATAGTGCCCCATCATTGGTGTCAGTGGGCGGAATAGTGCCCCATCATTGGTGTCAGTGGGAGGAATAGTGTCCCATCATTGGTATCAGTGGGAGGAATAGTGTCTCATCATTGGTGTCAGTGGGAGGAATAGTGCCCCATCATTGGTATTAGTGGGAGGAATAGTGCCCCATCATTGGTGTCAATGGGAGGAGTAGTGCCCCATCATTGGTATCAGTGGGAGGAATAGTGTCCCATCATTGGTGTCAGTGGGAGGAATGGTGCCCCTTCATTGGTATCAGTGGGAGGAATAGTGTCTCATCATTGGTGTCAGTGGGAGGAATAGTGCCCCATCATTGGTATTAGTGGGAGGAATAGTGCCCCATCATTGGTGTCAGTGGGAGGAATAGTGTCCCATCATTGGTGTCAGTGGGAGGAATAGTGCCCCATCATTGGTGTCAGTGGGAGGAATAGTGCCCCATCATTGGTATCAGTGGGAGGAATAGTGCCCCATCATTGGTGTCAGTGGGAGGAATAGTGCCCCATCATTGGTGTCAGTGGGAGGAATAGTGCCCCATCATTGGTGTCAGTGGGAGGAATAGTGCCCCATCATTGGTGTCAGTGGGGGGAATAGTGCCCCATCATTGGTATCAGTGGGAGGAATAGTGTCCCATTATTGGTATCAGTGGGAGGAATAGTGTCCCATCATTGGTGTCAGTGGGAGGAATAGTGCCCCATCATTGATGTCAGTGGGAGGAATAGTGCCCCATCATTGGTGTCCGTGGGAGGAATAGTGCCCCATCATTGGGGTCAGTGGGAGGAATAGTGCCCCATCATTGGTGTCAGTGGGAGGAATAGTGCTCCATCATTGGGGTCAGTGGGAGGAATAGTGTCCCATCATTGGGGTCAGTGGGAGGAATAGTGCCCCATCATTGGTGTCAGTGGGAGGAATAGTGTCCCATCATTGGTGTCAGTGGGAGGAATAGTGCCCCATCATTGGGGTCAGTGGAAGGAATAGTTCCTCATCATTGGTGTCAGTGGGAGGAATAGTGTCCCATCATTGGTGTCAGTGGGAGGAATAGTGCCCCATCATTGGGGTCAGTGGGAGGAATAGTTCCCCATCATTGGTGTCAGTGGGAGGAATAGTGCCCCATCATTGGTATCAGTGGGAGGAATAGTGCCCCATCATTGGTGTCAGTGGGAGGAATAGTGCCCCATCATTGGTGTCAGTGGGAGGAATAGTGTCCCATCATTGTTATTAATGGGAGGAATAGTGCCCCATCATTGTTATTAATGGGAGGAATAGTGTCCCATCATTGGTGTCAGTGGGAGTAATAATGCCCCATCATTGTTATTAATGGGAGGAATAGTGTCCCATCATTGGTGTCAGTGGGAGGAATAGTGCCCCATCATTGGTGTCAGTGGGAGGAATAGTGCCCCATCATTGGTGTCAGTGGGAGGAAAAGCGTCCCATCATTGGTGTCAGTGGGAGGAATAGCGCCCCATCATTGGTGTCAGTGGGAGGAATAGCGCCCCATCATTGGTGTCAGTGGGAGGAATAGTGCCCCATCATTGGTGTCAGTGGTAGGAATAGTGCCCCATCATTGGTGACAGTGGGAGGAATAGTGCCCCATCATTGGTGTCAGTGGGCGGAATAGTGCCCCATCATTGGTGTCAGTGGGAGGAATAGTGTCCCATCATTGGTATCAGTGGGAGGAATAGTGTCTCATCATTGGTGTCAGTGGGAGGAATAGTGCCCCATCATTGGTATTAGTGGGAGGAATAGTGCCCCTTCATTGGTGTCAATGGGAGGAGTAGTGCCCCATCATTGGTATCAGTGGGAGGAATAGTGTCCCATCATTGGTGTCAGTGGGAGGAATGGTGCCCCTTCATTGGTATCAGTGGGAGGAATAGTGTCTCATCATTGGTGTCAGTGGGAGGAATAGTGCCCCATCATTGGTATTAGTGGGAGGAATAGTGCCCCATCATTGGGGTCAGTGGGAGGAATAGTGTCCCATCATTGGGGTCAGTGTAGGAAGTATAGTGCCCCATCATTGGTATCAGTGGGAGGAATAGTGCCCCATCATTGGTATCAGTGGGAGGAATAGTGCCCCATCATTGGTATCAGTGGGGGGAATAGTGCCCCATCATTGGTGTCAGTGGGAGGAATAGTGCCCCATCATTGGTATCAGTGGGGGGAATAGTGCCCCATCATTGGTGTCAGTGGGAGGAATAGTGCCCCATCATTGGTATCAGTGGGAGGAATAATGCCCCATCATTGGTATCAGTGGGAGGAATAGTGTCCCATCATTGGTATCAGTGGGAGGAATAGTGTTCCATCATTGGTGTCAGTGGGAGGAATAGTGCCCCATCATTGGGGTCAGTGGGAGGAATAGTGCCCCATCATTGGGGTCAGTGGGAGGAATAGTGCCCCATCATTGATGTCAGTGTAGGAAGAATAGTGCCCCATCATTGGTATCAGTGGGAGGAATAGTGCCCCATCATTGGTATCAGTGGGAGGAATAGTGCCCCATCATTGGTATCAGTGGGAGGAATAGTGCCCCATCATTGGTATCAGTGGGAGGAATAGTGCCCCATCATTGGTATCAGTGGGGGGAATAGTGCCCCATCATTGGTGTCAGTGGGAGGAATAGTGCCCCATCATTGGTATCAGTGGGAGGAATAGTGCCCCATCATTGGTATCAGTGGGAGGAATAGTGCCCCATCATTGGTATCAGTGGGAGGAATAGTGTCCCATTATTGGTATCAGTGGGAGGAATAGTGTCCCATCATTGGTGTCAGTGGGAGGAATAGTGCCCCATCATTGATGTCAGTGGGAGGAATAGTGCCCCATCATTGGTATCAGTGGGAGGAATAGTGCCCCATCATTGGTGTCAGTGGGAGGAATAGTGCTCCATCATTGGGGTCAGTGGGAGGAATAGTGTCCCATCATTGGGGTCAGTGGGAGGAATAGTGCCCCATCATTGGTGTCAGTGGGAGGAATAGTGCCCCATCATTGGTATCAGTGGGAGGAATAGTGCCCCATCATTGGTATCAGTGGGGGGAATAGTGCCCCATCATTGGTGTCAGTGGGAGGAATAGTGCCCCATCATTGGTATCAGTGGGAGGAATAGTGCCCCATCATTGGTATCAGTGGGGGGAATAGTGCCCCATCATTGGTATCAGTGGGAGGAATAGTGTCCCATTATTGGTATCAGTGGGAGGAATAGTGTCCCATCATTGGTGTCAGTGGGAGGAATAGTGCCCCATCATTGATGTCAGTGGGAGGAATAGTGCCCCATCATTGGTATCAGTGGGAGGAATAGTGCCCCATCATTGGGGTCAGTGGGAGTAATAGTGCCCCATCATTGGGGTCAGTGGGAGGAATAGTTCCCCATCATTGGTGTCAGTGGGAGGAATAGTGTCCCATCATTAGTATCAGTGGGAGGAATAGTGCCCCATCATTGGTGTCAGTGGGAGGAATAGTGCCCCATCATTGGTGTCAGTGGGAGGAATAGTGTCCCATCATTGTTATTAATGGGAGGAATAGTGCCCCATCATTGTTATTAATGGGAGGAATAGTGTCCCATCATTGGTATCAGTGGGAGGAATAGTGCCCCATCATTGTTATTAATGGGAGGAATAGTGTCCCATCATTGGTGTCAGTGGGAGGAATAGTGCCCCATCATTGGTGTCAGTGGGAGGAATAGTGCCCCATCAGTGGTGTAAGTGGGAGGAATAGCGTCCCATCATTGGTGTCAGTGGGAGGAATAGCGCCCCATCATTGGTGTCAGTGGGAGGAATAGCGCCTCATCATTGGTGTCAGTGGGAGGAATAGCGCCCCATCATTGGTGTCAGTGGGAGGAATAGTGCCCCATCATTGGTGTCAGTGGGAGGAATAGTGCCCCATCATTGGTGTCAGTGGGCGGCATAGTGCCCCATCATTGGTGTCAGTGGGAGGAATAGTGTCCCATCATTGGTATCAGTGGGAGGAATAGTGTCTCATCATTGGTGTCAGTGGGAGGAATAGTGCCCCATCATTGGTATTAGTGGGAGGAATAGTGCCCCATCATTGGTGTCAATGGGAGGAGTAGTGCCCCATCATTTGTATCAGTGGGAGGAATAGTGTCCCATCATTGGTGTCAGTGGGAGGAATGGTGCCCCTTCATTGGTATCAGTGGGAGGAATAGTGTCTCATCATTGGTGTCAGTGGGAGGAATAGTGTCTCATCATTGGTGTCAGTGGGAGGAATAGTGCCCCATCATTGGTATTAGTGGGTGGAATAGTGCCCCATCATTGGTGTCAATGGGAGGAATAGTGCCCCATCATTGGTATCAGTGGGAGGAATAGTGTCCCATCATTGGTGTCAGTGGGAGGAATGGTGCCCCATCATTGGTGTCAGTGGGAGGAATAGTGCCCCATCATTGGTATCAGTGGGAGGAATAGTGCCCCATCATTGGTATCAGTGGGAGGAATAGTGCCCCATCATTGGGGTCAGTGGGAGGAATAGTGCCCCATCATTGGGGTCAGTGGGAGGAATAGTGTCCCATCATTGGTGTCAGTGGGAGGAATAGTGCCCCATCATTGGTATCAGTGGGAGGAATAGTGCCCCACCATTGGTGTCAGTGGGAGGAATAGTGCCCCATCATTGGTGTCAGTGGGAGGAATAGTGTCCCATCATTGGTATTATTGGGAGGAATAGTGCCCCATCATTGGTGTCAGTGGGAGGAATAGTGCCCCATCATTGGTGTCAGTGGGAGGAATAGTGTCCCATCATTGTTATTAATGGGAGGAATAGTGCCCCATCATTGTTATTAATGGGAGGAATAGTGTCCCATCATTGGTGTCAGTGGGAGGAATAGTGCCCCATCATTGTTATTAATGGGAGGAATAGTGTCCCATCATTGGTGTCAGTGGGAGGAATAGTGCCCCATCATTGGTGTCAGTGGGAGGAATAGTGCCCCATCATTGGTGTCAGTGGGAGGAATAGTGCCCCATCATTGGTGTCAGTGGGAGGAATAGTGCCCCATCATTGGTGTCAGTGGGAGGAATAGTGTCCCATCATTGGTATCAGTGGGAGGAATAGTGTCTCATCATTGGTGTCAGTGGGAGGAATAGTGCCCCATCATTGGTATTAGTGGGAGGAATAGTGCCCCATCATTGGTGTCAATGGGAGGAGTAGTGCCCCATCATTGGTATCAGTGGGAGGAATAGTGTCCCATCATTGGTGTCAGTGGGAGGAATGGTGCCCCATCATTGGTATCAGTGGGAGGAATAGTGCCCCATCATTGGGGTCAATGGGAGGAATAGTGCTCCATCATTGGGGTCAGTGGGAGGAATAGTGTCCCATCATTGGGGTCAGTGGGAGGAATAGTGCCCCATCATTGGTGTCAGTGGGAGGAATAGTGTCCCATCATTGGGGTCAGTGGGAGGAATAGTGCCCCATCATTGGGGTCAGTGGGAGGAATAGTTCCCCATCATTGGTGTCAGTGGGAGGAATAGTGCCCCATCATTGGTATCAGTGGGAGGAATAGTGTCCCATCATTGGTGTCAGTGGGAGGAATAGTGCCCCATCATTGTTATTAATGGGGGGAATAGTGTCCCATCATTGGTGTCAGTGGGAGGAATAGTGCCCCATCATTGGTATCAGTGGGAGGAATAGTGTCCCATCATTGGTGTCAGTGGGGAGGAATAGTGTCCCATTATTGGTATCAGTGGGAGGAATAGTGCCCCATCATTGGTGTCAGTGGGGAGGAATAGTGTCCCATTATTGGTATCAGTGGGAGGAATAGTGCCCCATCATTGGTATCAGTGGGAGGAATAGTGCCCCATCATTGGTGTCAGTGGGAGGAATAGTGTCCCATTATTGGTATCAGTGGGAGGAATAGTGCCCCATCATTGGTATCAGTGGGAGGAATAGTGCCCCATCATTGGTATCAGTGGGGGGAATAGTGCCCCATCATTGGTGTCAGTGGGGGGAAATAGTGCCCCATCATTGGTATCAGTGGGAGGAATAGTGTCCCATCATTGGTATCAGTGGGAGGAATAGTGTCCCATCATTGGTGTCAGTGGGAGGAATAGTGCCCCATCATTGATGTCAGTGGGAGGAATAGTGCCCCATCATTGGTGTCAGTGGGAGGAATAGTGTCCCATCATTGGTGTGAGTGGGAGGAATAGTGCCCCATCATTGGTGTCAGTGGGAGGAATAGTGTCCCATCATTGGTATCAGTGGGAGGAATAGTGTCCCATCATTGGTGTCAGTGGGAGGAATAGTGCCCCATCATTGGTATTAGTGGGAGGAATAGTGCCCCATCATTGGTGTCAAAGGGAGGAGTAGTGCCCCATCATTGGTATCAGTGGGAGGAATAGTGCCCCATCATTGGTGTCAATGGGAGGAGTAGTGCCCCATCATTGGTATCAGTGGGAGGAATAGTGCCCCATCATTGGGGTCAGTGGGAGGAATAGTGTCCCATCATTGGGGTCAGTGGGAGGAATAGTGTCCCATCATTGGGGTCAGTGGGAGGAATAGTGCCCCATCATTGGTGTCAGTGGGAGGAATAGTGCCCCATCATTGGGGTCAGTGGGAGGAATAGTGCCCCATCATTGGTGTCAGTGGGAGGAATAGTGCCCCATCATTGGTATCAGTGGGAGGAATAGTGCCCCATCATTGGTATCAGTGGGAGGAATAGTGCCCCATCATTGGTGTCAGTGGGAGGAATAGTGTCCCATCATTGGTGTCAGTGGGAGGAATAGTGCCCCATCATTGGGGTCAGTGGGAGGAATAGTTCCCCATCATTGGTGTCAGTGGGAGGAATAGTGTCCCATCATTGGTGTCAGTGGGAGGAATAGTGCCCCATCATTGTTATTAATGGGGGGAATAGTGTCCCATCATTGGTGTCAGTGGGAGGAATAGTGCCCCATCATTGGTGTCAGTGGGGGGAATAGTGTCCCATCATTGGTATCAGTGGGAGGAATAGTGTCCCATCATTGGTATCAGTGGGAGGAATAGTGCCCCATCATTGGTGTCAGTGGGAGGAATAGTGTCCCATCATTGGTATCAGTGGGAGGAATAGTGTCCCATCATTGGTGTCAGTGGGAGGAATAGTGCCCCATCATTGGTGTCAGTGGGAGGAATAGTGTCCCATCATTGGTATCAGTGGGAGGAATAGTGTCCCATCATTGGTATCAGTGGGAGGAATAGTGTCCCATTATTGGTATCAGTGGGAAGAATAGTGCCCCATCATTGGTATCAGTGGGAGGAATAGTGCCCCATCATTGGTGTCAGTGGGAGGAATAGTGTCCCATTATTGGTATCAGTGGGAGGAATAGTGCCCCATCATTGGTATCAGTGGGGGGAATAGTGCCCCATCATTGGTGTCAGTGGGGGGAATAGTGCCCCATCATTGGTATCAGTGGGAGGAATAGTGTCCCATTATTGGTATCAGTGGGAGGAATAGTGTCCCATCATTGGTGTCAGTGGGAGGAATAGTGTCCCATCATTGGTGTCAGTGGGAGGAATAGTGCCCCATCATTGATGTCAGTGTAGGAGGAATAGTGCCCCATCATTGGTGTCAGTGGGAGGAATAGTGCCTCATCATTGGTATCAGTGGGAGGAATAGTGCCCCATCATTGGTATCAGTGTGAGGAATAGTGCCTCATCATTGGTATCAGTGGGAGGAATAGTGCCCCATCATTGGTATCAGTGGGAGGAATAGTGCCTCATCATTGGTATCAGTGGGAGGAATAGTGCCCCATCATTGGTGTCAGTGGGAGGAATAGTGCCCCATCATTGGTGTCAGTGGGAGGAATAGTGCCCCATCATTGGTATCAGTGGGAGGAATAGTGCCCCATCATTGGTGTCAGTGGGAGGAATAGTGTCCCATCATTGGTGTCAGTGGGAGGAATAGCGCCCCATCGTTGTCAGTGGGCGGAGCTCTAATAGGAAGAGGTGGGGCCTAAATAGGAAGGGGTGGGGTTTACAGATGAAGGGGTGGATCTTAAACAGGAAGGGGTGGGACAAATTTAGATGCGGGGGGGTGTCCGATTTTAGTCTTGCCTAGGGCAACACAAAACCAAAATACACCACCACCTATAGGTTCCCACATGGAAGAAAAATATATTTGAAGTGCTACAATTTTAGCCGTATTCAAAATATATTTCAATATATATATATACACACACATACATACATATATACACACTGTATATTGAAATGCGTTTTTATTACAAAATAAATGAAAAATATTTTTTTAAAATACATTTCAAACATACTGTATGACTTTAAAAATACAAATCATTTTTGGAATGTATATTTTTAATATATGTAAAAATATATGTTAAAATGACTTTTTTTATATGTTAAAAAAAATCTGAAGGGTATATTTAAACAATATATATTTTTAAAAATGTTTTTTTTTAAATATATTCTTCAGATTTTTTTAAACATATTTAAAAAAAGTAATTTTAACATATATTTTTACATATATTAAAAATATGCATTCCAAAAATGTAGATTTATATTTTTAAAGTCATACAGTATGTTTGAAATGTATTTAAAAAAAATATTTTTCATATATTTTGTAATAAAAACACATTTCAAAATACAGTGTATATACTATGTTCATAAATAGTTGAACTGGATGGACTTTTGTCTTTTTTCAGCCAGACTAACTATGTAACTATGTAAGACTAACTATATGTGTATATATATATATATATATATATATATATATATATATATATATATATATATATATATATATATATATATATATATATACACACAGTCAGGTCCATAAATATTGGGACATCGACAAAATTCTAACATTTTTGGCTCTATACACCACCACAATGGATTTGAAATGAAACAAACAAGATGTGCTTTAACTGCAGACTGTCAGCTTTAATTTGAGGGTATTTACATCCAAATCAGGTGAACGGTGTAGGAATTACAACAGTTTACATATTTGCCTCCCACTTGTTAAGGGACCAAAAGTAATGGGACAATTGTCTTCTCAGCTGTTCCATGGCCAGGTGTGTGTTATTCCCTCATTATCCCAATTACAATGAGCAGATAAAAGGTCCAGAGTTCATTTCAAGTGTGCTATTTGCATTTGGAATCTGTTGCTCTCAACTCTCAAGATGAGATCCAAAGAGCTGTCACTATCAGTGAAGCCATCATTAGACTGAACAAATAAAACAAACCCATCAGAGAGATAGCAAAAACATTAGGCGCGGCCAAAACAACTGTTTGGAACATTCTTAAAAAGAAGGAACGCACCGGTGAGCTCAGCAACACCAAAAGACCCGGAAGACCACGGAAAACAACTGCGGTGGACGACTAAAGAATTCTTTCCCTGGTGAAGAAAACACCCTTCACAACAGTTGGCCAGATCAAGAACACTCTCCAGGAGGTAGGTGTATGTGTGTCAAAGTCACCAATCAAGAGAAGACTTCACCAGAGTGAATACAGAGGGTTCACCACAAGATGGAAACCATTGGTGAGCCTCAAAAACAGGAAGGCCAGATTAGAGTTTGCCAAACGACATCTAAAAAAGCCTTCACAGTTCTGGAACAACATCCTATGGACAGAGGAGACCGACATCAACTTGTACCAGAGTGATGGGAAGAGAAGAGGATGGAGAAGGAACTGCTCATGATCCTAAGCATACCACCTCATCAGTGATCATGGTGGTGGTAGTGTCATGGCGTGGGCATGTATGGCTGCCAATGGAACTGCTTCTCTTGTATTTATTGATGATGTGACTGCTGACAGAAGCAGCCGGATGAATTGTGAAGTGTTTCGGGAATATTATCTGCTCATATTCAGCCAAATGCTTCACAACTCATTGGACGCTTCACAGTGCAGATGGACAATGACCCAAAGCAGACTGCAAAAGCAACCAAAGAGTTTTTTAAGGGAAAGAAGTGGAATGTTCTGCAATGGCCAAGTCCATCACCTGACCTGAACCCGATTGAGCATTTCACTTGCTGAAGACAAAACTGAAGGGAAAATGCCCCAAGAACAAGCAGGAACTGAAGACCGTTGCAGTAGAGGCCTGGCAGAGCATCACCAGGGATGAAACCCAGCGTCTGGTGATGTCTATGCGTTCCACACTTCAGGCTGTCATTGACTGCAAAGGATTTGCAACCAAGTATTAAAAAGTGAAAGTTTGATTTATGATTATTATTCTGTCCCATTACTTTTGGCCCCTTAACAAGTGGGAGGCACATATGCAAACTGTTGTAATTCCTACACGGTTCACCTGATTTGGATGTAAATACCCTCAAATTAAAGCTGACAGTCTGCAGTTAAAGCACATCTTGTT
Organism: Staurois parvus; assembly: GCF_062004578.1. Taxonomy (NCBI): domain Eukaryota; kingdom Metazoa; phylum Chordata; class Amphibia; order Anura; family Ranidae; genus Staurois; species Staurois parvus. The sequence goes on along the minus strand of NW_028319379.1, from coordinate 144,068 downwards.
CGTTTCATTTCAAATCCATTGTGGTGGTGTATAGAGCCAAAAATGTTAGAATTGTGTCCATGTCCCAATATTTATGGACCTGACTGTATATATATTTTTATTGAAAAATATTGAATATGGCCAAAATTGTAACATTTCAAATACCGTATTTTTCGCTCCATAAGACACACTCCCACCCCTACCCCCAAAATAGAGGGGAAAATGTCAGTGCGTCTTATGGAACGAATATGGAGCGGCCGGTCCGGTATTTCTGCCACCACGTCAGAATACCGGGCCTGCCACTCAGCTCTTCTCTGCAGCAGAACCTTACCTGTTCCTTGGTCCAGCGCTGTACAGTCTTCCCGCGCCGGCATCTGTGACAGCCGGGTGCCCACTGCGCATGCGCGAGAAGTGCTGCGCTTTGTGAATGGTCCGGTGTCTTCTGGGACACATGACAGGTCACCATTCACAAAGCGCAACGCTTCTCGCGCATGCTTACTGGGCACTCGGCTGTCAGCCGGGTGCCCACACTAAAGGGAGGACAACTCCACAGAAGTGGGAACGGGTACCTGTCAAATTCAGGTACCCGCTCCCCCTTCCTCCCCAAAGGTCTGCAGTCTCTGGTCATCTCCTGTACCGTGGCCGCAGTCTCTGGTCGTCTCCTGTACCGTGCCGCAGTCTCTGGTCATCTCCTGTACCGTGTCCGCAGTCTCCGGTCATCTCCTGTACCGTGTCCGCAGTCTCCGGTCATCTCCTGTACCGTGTCCGCAGTCTCCGGTCATCTCCTGTACCGTGTCCGCAGTCTCCGACCATCTCCTGTACCATGTCTGCAGTCTCCGGTCATCTCCTGTACCGTGTCCGCAGTCTCCGGTCATCTCCTGTACAGTGTCCGCAGTCTCTGACCATCTCCTGTACTATGTCTGCAGTCTCTGGTTATCTCCTGTACTGTCCGCAGTCTCTGGTTATCTCCTGTACTGTCCGCAGTCTCTGGTCATCCCCTGTACCGTGTTTGCAGTCTCTGGTCATCTCCTGTACCGTGTCCGCAGTCTCTGGTCATCTCCTGTACCGTTTCCGCAGTCTCTGGTCATCTCCTGTATTGTGTCCGCAGTCTCTGGTCGTCTCCTGTATTGTGTCCGCAGTCTCTGGTCGTCTCCTGTATTGTGTCCGCAGTCTCTGGTCGTCCCCTGTACCGTGCCCGCAGTCTCTGGTCATCCCCTGTACCGTGCCCGCAGTCTCCGGTCATCCCCTGTACCGTGCCCGCAGTCTCCGGTCATCCCCTGTACCGTGTCCGCAGTCTCCGGTCATCCCCTGTACCGTGTCCGCAGTCTCCGGTCATCTCCTGTACCGTGTCCGCAGTCTCTGACCATCTCCTGTACTATGTCTGCAGTCTCCGGTCATCTCCTGTACCGTGTCCGCAGTCTCTGGTCATCTCCTGTACCATGTCCGCAGTCTCTGGTCATCTCCTGTACCGTGTCTGCAGTCTCTGACCATCTCCTGTACCGTGTCCGCAGTCTCTGACCATCTCCTGTACTATGTCTGCAGTCTCTGGTTATCTCCTGTACTGTCCGCAGTCTCTGGTCATCCCCTGTACCGTGTCCGCAGTCTCTGGTCATCTCCTGTACCGTTTCCGCAGTCTCTGGTCATCTCCTGTATTGTGTCCGCAGTCTCTGGTCATCTCCTGTATTGTGTCCGCAGTCTCTGGTCATCTCCTGTATTGTGTCCGCAGTCTCTGGTCAGAAACTGCGGACATAGTACAGGAGATGACCAGAGACTGCAGACACAGTACATGAGATGACCAGAGACTGCAGACATAGTACAGGAGACGGTCAGAGAATGCAGACATGGTACAGGAGACGGTCAAAGACTGCAGACATGCTACAAGAGACGGTCAGAGACTGCGGACATGGTACAGGAGACGGTCAAAGACTGCAGACATGGTACAGGAGACGGTCAAAGACTGCAGACATGGTACAGGAGACGGTCAAAGACTGCAGACATGGTACAGGAGACGGTCAAAGACTGCAGACATGGTACAGGAGACGGTCAGGGACTGCAGACATAGTACAGGAGACGTATAAAAACGTGAATAAGTAGGCGCTAATACAACCATGCATCAAAAAAATTAAAGCAAATCAACTCTCAACATCCACCAAAATGTGAATCCTTTGCCACAATAATGGAATAGGGGTAGACATATTCTCTACGATATCTAACAAATAATATTTAGTAATATTCCTAAATGAAATGTGATAAACACAATATATATAGTGGCCGTCCCATGAAGATGTAGTTCCGTAGACCAAACAGATGTGCGCTTTCCCCACCTGCAGACAAGAGGCGAATTTCTCACCAGAAACAGCTGACCCCGATTAAGGTGGTCAGGTAACGCTTTGTTAAAATGAATATTGAAGACCAGCAATAGGCTCTCGTAGGTAAACCTCCCTGTCGCCAGGAAATCACAGATATTGCCCCCCAGGGGCGGACTGACCATTTGGAAACTCGGGCAATACCCGAGGGCCCGGGGTCAGTAGGGGGCCCCATGAGATGCCCCTGGTACCTTTTTCATAGGCTTTTTTTGAGTTTCGAGGGTTCCCTTTCTATGTTTCTTGTGAATTTAAAACCATAAACATCGGTATTCATAGAACATAGGAAGTTCTCCATTTCTTGCCTTTCTCCCTCCCAAATAATAAAGATATCATCGATGTACCTTCTGTATATTTTTAATTGGGGCATTTCCTTATGAAAGTTCTCCTCTTCCTCCCATTTAATACAGAAGATATTGGCGACACTCAGAGCATACCTTGCTCCCATTGCTACTCCCTTAATTTGATTGTGAAAATCTCCACTATGCCAGAAGTAACTGTTGGCCATGGCCATCTCTAAGGCTTCTAGCACAAATTCTTTCTGAGGCGATATTAACCATTAGCCGCCCGGCCAATGGACGTTTGGCGGCTTCAAAAGTGTTGCTGCATTCCGGGTGCACGCCATTTGGCGTGCTCCCGCACATGCGCAGTTTGCGCTAATGCAGAGCGGTGCAGTAGCGCGATCTGTCACCGGCCGTGTACCTCGGACACGGCCGATGACAGATCCGAGTACCGGCTCCCGTTGCTGGTACCATGTGACCTGCTGTGACCAATCACAGCAGGTCACATGACAGTTGTATACAATGGATGGCTTCATTCATGCCATCCATTGTATACTAGTGCCTAGCTGTGAATGATCACAGCTAATCACATGCACATGTCATGTGATTAGCTGTGACCAAATCACAGCTAAGCACAAAAAAAAAAAAAAAAGCTGAATGAATCGATTTCATTCAGGTAAATGCTTGCTTATAGCAAAGTAATTCTTTGCTATAAGCAAATTGTGTAAAAAAAAAAAAAAAAAAAAGATCACTTCCCCAAAGTAGTAACATTGTACTACTTTGGTCATAGTAAAATATGAAAAAAAAATCTTTAAAAAAATGTAATAAAAAATTAAAAATAATAAAAAAATAAAACAAAATTAAAAAAAAATATATATATATTTTTTTTTCATACTGTCACCAGTCAGTGTCCCTGATCACCACCATGCCAGTTATATGATGACGCTGTACTGCACTGGTGACAGTATGTAAAAAAAAATAGTGAAAATAATTTTTTTAATTTTTTAATTTTCCGAAAAATGATGACAAAAAAAATACAACTTCAATAAACTCGCCATTCCTCTTATGAAGTACGTCGGACTGTCTACTCTGCAAAAAGGGGTCATTTGGGGGATATCTGTACTGTCCTGACATTTGGGGGATATCTGTACTGTCCTGACATTTGGGGGATATCTGTACTATTCTGACATTTGGGGGATATCTGTCCTGTCCTGACATTTGGGGGATATCTGTGCTGTCCTGACATTTGGGGGATATCTGTCCTGACATTTGGGGGGATATCTGTACCGTCCTGACATTTGGGGGATATCTGTACCGTCCTGACATTTGGGGGATATCTGTACCGTCCTGACATTTGGGGGATATCTGTACCGTTCTGACATTTGGGGGATATCTGTACCGTTCTGACATTTGGGGGATATCTGTACCGTCCTGACATTTGGGGGATATCTGTACCGTCCTGACATTTGGGGGATATCTGTACCGTCCTGACATTTGGGGGATATCTGTACCGTCCTGACATTTGGGGGATATCTGTACCGTTCTGACATTTGGGGGATATCTGTACTGTTCTGACATTCTTGGACCTCAAGAAATTAGATTGGCTGTCAGTACTTCAGGATTGATCGATTTTCAGATCTATACCATAGTTTGTGAACTCTATAACTTTCCTACAAACTAAATAATACATCCTAATTTGGGTTATTTTCACCAAAGACATGCAGCAGAATACATCTCGGCCTAAATTTATGAAGAACAATTATTTATTTGTAAACTTTTATAACAGAAACAAAGAAAAATGTGTTTTTTTTTCAAAATTTTTGGTCTTTTTTTGTTAATTTAGCAAAAAATAAAAACCCCGGCAGTGATTAAATACCACCAAAAGAAAGCTCTAGTTGTGTGAAGAAAATGATAATTTTAGTTTGGGTACAGTGTTGTATGACTGCGCAATTGTCATTCAAAGTGTGAGAGCGCTGAAACCTGAAAAATGGCCTGAGCAGGAAGGGGGAAAATTGCACAGTATTGAAATGGTTAAATTTGAGTATTTGTGGAGTGCCCATTTGGTTGCATCAAGTGCATCCAGTTCAAAGCCCCTGGTGTCGCGCTCCACTATCAGTACATTTTAATATACATATAAATTTATAAATAATATGAATTATATTAGATGAATTAATTAAATAAATTGCAACAGAATATATCAAGTGATTGAATCCCGATATATTTCCACGGCGTGATATAGCAATCACGCTAGTGCTGCATGCATACCTTTGAAAAGTCCATGATCCTATGGTGTCTTCTATTGGTGTATTACAGTCCACCAATTCATATATAATGTGCTCCTTCACCAGTTGTGCTCTCACCTGACCTATATGACCAAACTGTTAAGTGAGGTCATACAAGCTTGTGTCCCTTTAATTGGACTCAGAGGTGGACAAATGGATAAATTCCTGTATCCCAGATGGATGGATGGAGTTTTTTCTTTTCCCCAGCAGGGGGTCTTGCCGTTTCCTAGGGATTTTTTTCCTGGAGGCGGATGGATGGAGTTATCCTTCTTCCCACTAGGGGGTCTCTTGACTCCTTTCAAACTTTTTCCTCCATGTGTATATATACCATGCAGGGGCGGACTGACCATTTGGAAACGCGGGCACTGCCCGAGGGCCCGGGGTCAGTAGGGGGCCCCATGAGATGCCCCTGGTACCTTTTTCATAGGCTTTTTTGAGTTTGGGCAAGGACACAGGAGCCCCATGATCCCCTATTGCCCGGGGCCCCATGAGTTGTCAGTCCGCCCCTGTTGCCCCCAGTTGAGTATTCACATGACTCCAAGTGTACCAGTAATGAATGGATTCGGAATCCCAGGCTCTCCTTATAACAAAGGTGATGCTCCAATAAATCAGATGAATGACATACGTCCTAAGTGTAGTATTTATTGAAAGTTTAAAAGCAACAACACACTCACATGTAGAGGTACCCTGAGAACCGGCACCAGTTTGTACAGCCTCTGTGTATCCAATAGTACGGCTGGTGTGCGTTCCAAGCCTCGCCTTCGATAGGCCGAATGTGACCTCATGAGAACCTGGAAGTGATGGGATCACGCTTCTACGTACGTTTCGCCTGACGGCGTCCTCAGGGAGTGACGTACCGCCATTACCAGGCTAGTTATGTAGAAGCCAAGCTCCGCTGATTAGACGGCTCCAGAAACTTGGCAACACCCCTTATGAGGATGTATTTACATATGAAACGCGTCAAGGAGGAGCCTCTGTACGCCGCCGGACCTCCGCAATCCTCAACCAAACGTTTCCTGTAGTTGCAGATCAGACCTGCACAACGATCTGGAGTCATTTTGGACCACTCCTCTTCACAAAACTGTTTCAGTGTAGCAATATTCTTGGGATGTCTGGTGTGAATCGCTCTCTTAAGGTCATGCCACAGCATTTCAATCGGGTTGAGGTCAGGACTCTGACGGGGCCACTCCAGAAGGCGTATTCTGTGCTGTTGCAGCCATTGTTTTGTTGAATTACTTGTATGCTTTGGGTCATTGTCCTGTTGCATCACCCATCCTCTGCGGAGCTTCAGTTGGCGGACAGATGGTCGTACGTCTTCCTGCAAAATGTCTTGATAAACTCTGGAATTCATTTTCCCATCAATGACAACAATCCGTCCAGGCCCTGAGGCAGCAAAGCAGCCCCAAACCATGATGCTCCCTCCGCCATGTTTCACAGTGGGGATGAGGTTTTGATGTTGGTGTGCTGTGCCTTTTTTTCTCCACACATAGTGTTGTGTGTTCTTCCCAAACAACTCAATCTTGGTTTCATCTGTCCACAGTATTTTTTGCCAGTAGTGCTGTGGAACATCCAGGTGCTCTTCTGCAAACTTCAAACGTGCTGCAATCTTCTTTTTGGACAGCAATGGCTTCCTCCGTGGTGTCCTCCCATGTACTCCATTCTTGTTTAATGTTTTCCTGATTGTAGATGTGTCAACAAAAATGTTAGCATGTGCCAGAGATTTCTGTAGGTCTTTAGCTGACACTCTGAGATTCTTCTTTACCTCATGCAGCATTCTGCGCTGTGCTCTTGCAGTCATTTTTACAGGACGACCACGCCTAGGGAGAGTAGCAACAGTGCTAAACTTTCTCCATTTGTAGACAGTCTGTCTTACCGTGGACACATGAACATCAAGGCTTTTGGAGATACTTTTGTAACCCTTTCCAGCTTCATGCAAGTCAACAATTCTTGATGGTAGGTCTTCTGAGAGCTCTTTTCTGCGCGGCATGGTTCACATCAGACAGTGCTTCTTGAAACCAGTAAACCCAAAACAGGTGTGTGTTTTTTAAGGGCAGGACAGCTGTCAGCAACACATCCAATATCATCACACTGATTGGAGTCAAGCTTGGCTCACTCCTGGCTCCAATTAGCTCTGGGAGAAGTCATTAAGCTAGGGCCTCACATACTTTTTCCTCCCTGCACTGTGAATGCTTACATGTTATGTGCAATTAAACCATGGCAACATCTAATGTTTGTGTAGTATTATGCTCAGCAGACTGTGTTCTTCTATTGTTGTGACTTAGATGACGTTCAGAGCACATTTTATGCCCAATTCATGCAAAACTCCACGTAATCCCAAGGGGTTCACATACTTTTTCTTGCAACTGTGGATATATATATATATATATATATATATATATATATATATATATATATATATATATATATATCTCAAATGATGAAAAATGAATTCATATAAAGTGACATAAAAGTCGAATCCCAAAAAAAAAAAAAAAGTCCTATAAAACCACCATGAAGTGTTTGGTGACGATTGAAATGTGAAATATAACTCTAGTGGTCAGTGCACTCCCCATACAAATAAATATGCGCTCATATGGATATTCTCAGCCTCCTCTGAATGGGAACCAGAGTTTTCCTCCAGGCTGATCACACCCTCCTTACACTCAGACAACCATTGATATGGACCCCATGCAACAAAAGCCATGACAGTGCTTTCCGTTTAAAACGTTATTGCATTCCCTGCATTAAAATAACACTTATAGAAAATAGAACATGTATTGCTTTTTAAAATCAGTCCACACACAGCTCACCACTCCGCTAGCAAGATGGTGGTAATGTGACATCACAAGCTTGGCTCCTCCTCCCTAGATGCATTGCACCCACTTTGGGCTTCTCCAGTAGGTGGAGAGCTGCTTTGCCCAAGCCCTTATACAGCCACCCTCCTCCCCTCTGGTGACTCAATCTCCAAATTGCAAGGGGAAACTGGAAGTGCGCCAGCACCCCGGGGACTGAAGTGCATCATCATGCCCTCCCTTGGAGATGCTTACACATCCCCGCAACTGTACCAGCAACCATAATGCCTGAGAGCACTGGAAGCATCTTGACGCCTTGAGGACGAATGCACATCACCATGTCCCCCGCATCTATCAGATGCAAATACACCACCGGAAGGGCGTCATCTTGTTTCCAGCTGTGTGGGTGGCTCTGTCAGTACTGTGTTTAGGCACAGAGCAGGAAGATGGGGGGAATATAGATTCTGCATGGTGCCAAGTCCACCTTCTCCAACCAATTCTCTCATTTGCTGGTATACTGGCCACTGTGTAACTCACCCCTGTTCCCACCCAACTTGTAATCATATCCAGGCTGTGGGTACTGATGGGCTAGGATTAACTTGGATGAGAACTATCAAAGACAAACAGAGCACACCAGCCTAGAGCATTATCCCAAGGTAAATTAGAATATTAAAATCACATTCAATGTGAATGATCGCATAACAGGTGTAACCCTTTGTAATGCCTATGAAATGTTTGGGCCTTGGACCCTTTGTTTCTTGAGGAATTTTCACAATAAAGCATCCCTGCCCATATGCCAGAAACACAAGAAATGACATTGATGTCATTTCTCTAGGCTGAAGGAACAGAGTCACAAGACATTAGACTGCTTAAAGCAGATAAGAAGTGTTTGTGAGATTGAACATGGTGACATCTAGAAATGTTACATTAGACTGCATACATGAGATGAGAACCTGCTTGTGCATTTAAAAATGTTTACTTGTTTGAGAAGTTAGAAATCTTTAAGTCAAAGGTAGATAAGAAGCTGATTTGTGGCACAATTGTGATATTACGAGTTAAGACGTGGTTTGCCAGTAAAGTGGCTGGGTGTGACTAACGGAACCTTTCTGCTAACTCCTCCTGAGGTGGGCTTGGCACCCACCCATTTCAGGAAAGTTGCCTGAAGAATTTAACAGGATATATAATAAGAATAAACGTGGACAAATTGGAAGCCTTCCTATGTGAAAAGGGATGCTCTGACACTGGGATTTTTGCCAAGGGTATATGGGCTAATTTAATTGGCCGTGTTTAAGGCTTCTCCACGACCCCCTGTGCATTATGGTTCCAATGGGGTCTGTTCTTTCCCATAGTTTTGGTAATGTATTAATTCTATGCTGTGACGTTGGCAAAAATAATTCATGTTGTAATGCTCACATTATTATGCAGATTGTGATGACTATAAGATATATCCTCCTGTGTGATAAAAGTGGAGGTTTTGACAGCACAAGAATATTGCCGTTGGATTCTGTTATTTCTTGGGGTGCTGAGTGAATGCTATGATGTGCCGGGGCAGGTGTTTGGTATTGGATATCTCACATGCTTAGAGTAATGGTGTAAATGCTGGTTAAATTGTACCTGTGCAATGTATGCGACTTGGTGTTTTAGTCCAGCATTGCATTACTCCCTTGTAACACATCAGTCTTTGCCGTGGATTGCACTTTTCAGGTGATACAGGGTCTACTGTATCTCCCCCCCCACCCCCCCCAAATTCTGTTCTGCACCATCTCATCTACCTGCATGACAACAGATCAGATGAACGAGGCTAGGAAACTGTACTCACCAGTGGTGGAGGGGGAAACAGTTCACTTGCACTGTATGGTGGGGGGGGGGGGGGGGGTCTACTAGTGAGAGAGCTGCACTATTGTCATTATATAGGGAAAAAAAAAAAATTAGCTTTTACTAAATATTTAAAAAAAAAAAAGGAATGCTATAATTTTAAAAATTACAGAATATGTAAAAAGGAAATAAAGGCCGCAAAACTTAAACTGAATGACAGAATGCAAAAGATAGGGCCAACCCCAAAAAAATTCTTATAATATAGTAATAAGGTCCGATCCAAGCATGTAGGCCATTTACAAAATAATCTAGAGGGGGGTGGCTGGGGACAAAGAAGGCAAATTTTTACCATGTGATCAGCCGTGTCCAATACCACAGCAGATCACAGTAAATACAGTTGATTATCGGCAGCACTTCTGTGAGGAACGTACTGCTGATAACTGGCAATTGTCAGAACAGATTGCCACTGATCAGTGCCCAGCAGCACCACCTGTGCCCATCATTACATGATCAGTGAAGGAGAAAAAAAAAATTACCTGTTTGCAAAATTATATAATTGAAACAAATTCTCACATTTTTTGCCCTTTGTTTATAGTGCAAAAAAAAAAAAAACCACCCAGTGGCAATTAAAGATCACCAAAAGAAAGCTCTATTGGTGTGAAAATTTTTTTTTTTTATATGGGTACAATGTTGCATGACCAAGCAATTGAAAGCTGGAAATTGGCCTGGGCAGCAAGGGGGTAGAAGTGCCTGGTAGGCAAGTGGTTAAAGAATTGAGCTCTCATCTCAAAGCCATTGTTTCTAAATTTTAGGGACTAACTGGCATAGTGCCACTGGATTGATGTAATGCCAATATTTAAAAAAAGGGGTCAAAATCTTTACCAATTTTAGACCTGTTAGTGTAACTTCTATAGTTGGGAAGATATTGGAGAGTTTAACAAAAGATCACATAGATGAGCTCTTGCCAGAGAAAAATATTTTAAGCAACAGACAGCATGGATTCATGAAAGTTTTCAAACAAATCTGATTTTTTTTTTTGAGGAGGTGAGCAAAATCTTGGACAGAGGGGCGGCGGTGGACGCCATACACTTGGACAGAGGGGCGGCAGTGGACGCCATACACTTGGACAGAGGGGCGGCAGTGGACGCCATACACTTGGACAGAGGGGCGGCAGTGGACGCCATACACTTGGACAGAGGGGCGGCAGTGGACGCCATACACTTGGACAGAGGGGCGGCAGTGGACGCCATACACTTGGACAGAGGGGCGGCAGTGGACGCCATACACTTGGACAGAGGGGCGGCAGTGGACGCCATACACTTGGACAGAGGGGCGGCAGTGGACGCCATACACTTGGACAGAGGGGCGGCAGTGGACGCCATACACTTGGACAGAGGGGCGGCAGTGGACGCCATACACTTGGACAGAGGGGCGGCAGTGGACGCCATACACTTGGACAGAGGGGCGGCAGTGGACGCCATACACTTGGACAGAGGGGCGGCAGTGGACGCCATACACTTGGACAGAGGGGCGGCAGTGGACGCCATACACTTGGACAGAGGGGCGGCAGTGGACGCCATACACTTGGACAGAGGGGCGGCAGTGGACGCCATACACTTGGACAGAGGGGCGGCAGTGGACGCCATACACTTGAATTTTGCAAAAGCATTTTGACAATTCCCCACACACGGCTAATGTGTGAGGTAAAGTTTACAGGCTTGGAAAAATTTGTATGTAAGTGGATAGAAAACTGGCTGAAATATGGTATTCAGAGAGTAGTGGTTAATGATTCATGCTCTGGGGTCAGAGGTGTACCCCAAGGTTCAGTGTCAGGACTCTTTAATATATTATTAACAATATAGGGTCTGAGATTATAAAACCCATTTCAGTCTTTGCAGATGACACCAAGCTGTGCCGGGGAATAACGTCCTTAGAGGATGTCTCCAACTTACAAGCCGACCTCAATGCTCTGTGTAATTGGGGGACTATGGGGCCAATGAGGTTTAATGTTGATAAATGTAAGGTTCTGTGCTTGGGGGCTAAGAATATGCATGCATCATACATACGGGGGGGGGGGTACAACTGGGAGGGTCCATGGTGGAGAAGGATCTGGGAGATCACAAGCCTAATAATGTCATGCAATGCCAAGCTGTGGGTTTTAAAGCAAGCAAAATCCTTTTGTATTAGGAGAGGCATAGACTCCAGAGAGATTAATTCCCCCCCGTACAAATTAGTAATACCTCATCTGGAATATGCAGTTCAGGGCACCAATTCACAAACAGAACATTGGGGAACTGGAGAAAGTACAGAGAAGGGCAACTAAACTGATGAGACATGGAGCTTAGCTACAAGGAAAGCTTAGAGGAACTGAATGTATTCGAGGAGATATAAGGGGGGGGGGGGAATATGATCTCCATGTATAAATACATCAGTGGTTCATATATTGAACTCTGTAGAGTTATTCACCCTGAGGTCATCACAGAGGCCAAGGGGGCACTGTGTCTGGAAGAAAAGAGATTTGACCTCCAAATACAGAAAGGTTTCTTCACAGTAAGCTGTATAAATATGGACTAGACTTCCTCTGTTGGTTCTGGCCAGCTCAGTGGATTGCTTTAAAAAAAAAGTGATGGATTCTCTTGGATACACAGAACATAACATTTATAGCAAACGTTGATCCAGGGAATATCAGATTGCCTCTTGGGGGATCAGGAAGGATTTTTTTCCCCCTTTCAGGAGCGAATTGGATCATGCTTTGCTGGTTTTTTTGCCAGCCTCTGGATCAACTGTAGCTATAGAATATAACTTGTTTGGCTGGAAAAAAAAGACAAAAGTCCATCTAGCTCAGACTAACTACGTGGTGGCATTTACAAATTAGGCAACAAACTATTCCCAAAATATTTTATTGCATTTTTAGAGTTCATTGCAATGGACATACCATGGAACAGGATTTTACAAATAGATACACATTACCAATGTTATATCCACCATTCGTGTTCAGGTTTAGAGTCAGGACCCCTTGGTGCAGAAACATGAGTATTGTCAGGCAAGTGCATTTCTGGCAACTCTGATTCTGATGTACTTTCAGGTTCACCAACCCCTTATTGCTGAATCCTACTAGCCCTTTGGAGTTTTGAAAGATGAGGGGGGGGGGGGGGGGGGTGGAGTTCCTGATTATGTGACCACGGTAATAGGCTGTTGCAGCGATCACATGATCATGAGCCCAGACCAAACCCAACCCGTTCATGTTGACAAGCTGTGGGTGACAGTGCAGTCATGGTGCTGGGAAAGTGCTTTCTACAGAGAACACTGGAGCCAAATGACATCCAGCCAACATTAAGGCTCATCTGAGATGCAGACACATGTGCATTACACCAGAAAGGGGTTAAAGAGATAAAATGTGGAATGTGCATGTATACGTTTGCCTTGACATGTGCTTTGAGTAGCATCTTTTCAGCTTGAGGTGAACTGGGGAATATTGTACTACGAGGATTCGTGTTAGTCTGTTGTAGTCTCCTTAGAAATATCTTAGTTCATCAACCTTTTTCTTATTCGGCAGGAAAGACACCAAATTCGGTCCCCCCTCTGAACCCGGCAGAGGTACAAAGACTTTAACGTGGACACAAATGTCCTCTCCGGTGTCCACCTGGAAAGAGCAGAAAAGGTAACCATTTCAGTGATACGTATTATATTGGCAGGTGTTCTATCAGAAAATTAGAAACATAGGAAACAGTGGTCATTTGAGGGCCATAAACCCAACTTAACTTTTGTGGAAAACATTCCTTCAACTTAGGCCCCCAGCCGCAACCCACCGGCTCAAGAAGCATCCTACTTGCCCCCAGCCGCAACCCACCGGCTCAAGAAGCATCCTACTTGCCCCCAGCCGCAACCCACCGGCTCAAGAAGCATCCTACTTGCCCCCAGCCGCAACCCACCGGCTCAAGAAGCATCCTACTTGCCCCCAGCCGCAACCCACCGGCTCAAGAAGCATCCTACTTGCCCCCAGCCGCAACCCACCGGCTCAAGAAGCATCCTACTTGCCCCCAGCCGCAACCCACCGGCTCAAGAAGCATCCTACTTGCCCCCAGCCGCAACCCACCGGCTCAAGAAGCATCCTACTTGCCCCCAGCCGCAACCCACCGGCTCAAGAAGCATCCTACTTGCCCCCAGCCGCAACCCACCGGCTCAAGAAGCATCCTACTTGCCCCCAGCCGCAACCCACCGGCTCAAGAAGCATCCTACTTGCCCCCAGCCGCAACCCACCGGCTCAAGAAGCATCCTACTTGCCCCCAGCCGCAACCCACCGGCTCAAGAAGCATCCTACTTGCCCCCAGCCGCAACCCACCGGCTCAAGAAGCATCCTACTTGCCCCCAGCCGCAACCCACCGGCTCAAGAAGCCTCCTACTTGCCCCCAGCCGCAACCCACCGGCTCAAGAAGCCTCCTACTTGCCCCCAGCCGCAACCCACCGGCTCAAGAAGCATCCTACTTGCCCCCAGCCGCAACCCACCGGCTCAAGAAGCATCCTACTTGCCCCCAGCCGCAACCCACCGGCTCAAGAAGCATCCTACTTGCCCCCAGCCGCAACCCACCGGCTCAAGAAGCATCCTACTTGCCCCCAGCCGCAACCCACCGGCTCAAGAAGCATCCTACTTGCCCCCAGCCGCAACCCACCGGCTCAAGAAGCCTCCTACTTGCCCCCAGCCGCAACCCACCGGCTCAAGAAGCCTCCTACTTGCCCCCAGCCGCAACCCACCGGCTCAAGAAGCATCCTACTTATCCCCAGCCACAACCCACCAGCTTGGACAATCCTACTTATCCCCAGCCGCAACCCACTGGCTCAGAAACAATCCTACTTATCCTAAGCCACAACACACTGGCTCAGAGACAACCCTACTTATCTGCAGTGACCACCATTTTACCTATTCTGAGACAAACAATTGAGTACTGTCCGTGATTTTTTTTTTTTTTTTTTTTTTTATTTGCACTAACATACAATTGAGGACAAGCTTTTGGGAAATGTCCCCTTCAAGGTCTAAGCAGTACTACCCATGAAGGGGACATTCCCCGAAAGCTTGTCCTCAAAATTGTATGTTAGTGCAAATAAATACAGTATCACGGACAGTACTCAATTGTTTGTCGCAAATGCACTAATACGGCTACAATCACCTCAAACCTATTCTGAGTTAACTGGAATGTATTGAGGTCCCCATACCACTGATGATCCCGAATCAGTCTCCATACAGAATTCTTTCCTCTGTTAAAGACCAACCACCAGCAAGGCTGCAGTGACAATCCAAAGCATAAAGAGGGAGAGTGGGAAGCTTCTTCCAACCTCCCCACTGGACTTCCTGAGATCAGGCACTCTTTTCCTCCCCATCCAACCATCAAAGCCATACTCCCAAAAAAGGTCCTACCCTTCATGTTGTCCCTCTATTGCCCCAGTCATGTCATCCCTGTGCTTAATTTTTTTGCTCCGGGCCTACCTGCTGTATGAAGAGGTGGGATAGACACTGACCTGGGTGTGGTGGGTAGCAGAAATTAGGGGTGGTGGAGAATTGAGAAATGGAGGGTAGAAGCATGGGATTAGGAGGTAGGGAGTGGAAGACAGTGGGATGGAGGGTAAGGAGTAGGGGGGCACTGAACATGTTGGGTATGTGGGGTGGTGGCCAGCAGCATAGGATGGATGTTATGAATAGGGGAATGTAGTGTTGTATGGGGGTGCAAATGACAGTGGCTGGTTTCAGAGGTGAGGAGCAGGAAGCCACAGCTTTGCATGGGGGCTATGAAGAACAGGGGGCCCACAGGTGATAGTGAGGAGCAGGGGACTGCACTGTTGAATGGTGGCATGAAGGGACCACAATATTAAACATGGAGCAGTAGATTTGGTGATGGGCAGCAGTATCTGACAGGGTTGATAGGCACATGGGGCAGCATGTTGGGGATATGGAGTCAGAGAAAGATCAGACAGCAGGAGGTGGTAGGATGGTGTCCAAGGGAGAGCATGGTAGTTGTCATGACCCAAGTGTTAGTAGATACCAATCATTTTACCTTTTCATAAATACCCTAGTCCTAATCTAGCTAGAGAAGTTCAGATTAGTTAAGAGTTAAACCATAACTAAAAGCTAACATTTTGAAAGAAAAAGCCTCAGACAGGCAAGGTTTGATAACAGGGACCCTAGAAGTCTGACAAAAGCCTGCAGCAATATAAACTGTACAGTTCATGGATGGCACAGCTCTGCTGTAAAGCAATTCCTATGTGCCGGAGAGACCCAGCCATCCAAGCAGCTGAACAGAGTGAACCTTGAAGGAAGGCCAGACAAAAGGTGAAGTGCCCAGGACTGGCTGGAGGGCTTCACTAGACAGGCAAGTCTGCCATAATGTGCCAACAGGGGGTGCATACAGGAATATTGTGGCATAAGCTTCCTAGGACCCCATAAAAAGTTTACTTCACTTTAAAAAGTCAGACTAAGCATACCATTCTAACAGTACAGTGTCAGTGAGGCCAAATGTTTAACTTCTTCCTGAACTTGCAAACGCCAAAAGACAGCCACAGGGTGGTATCCAGGCAGATGGTTACCGAGTTGCAGGAAGACTTGATAGCCTACAAGCACACTCACCAGAACCCTCACGATTCATTGAAAACTATAGGCAGTCTGTAGTGGAAGATGGTACTTGCAGTTCATTCATTTAGAGATCTATGGATGAAGCACAGCTGTGTGGGCAGAGCCATGCCATTGGTGGTCAGTTTGATAGGAAAGTAGGGGGACTGGTGGGATCACCTGGGACTTCACAAAAAGGAAGCAATACAAAGAACAGGAGACTTCCCATACAAGTACATGGTACGGCCAGGACAGATCAGGAATATGAAAGGTCAGCTTTACATATTCTTTAACCACTTGCCGCCTGGCCTATAGTCAGACGGCTGGGTGAACATCTCGTCCCTCTGGGAGGATGTCATAGGAAGTCCTTCCCAGATTGCGCTTTGTGCGTGCGTTTGGCGATATCTGCCACTGGCCGTGTACCTTGGACAGGACAGATTACAGATCTGTGTACCGGCCCCATTGCCAGTACCATGTGACCAATCACAGCAGGTCACATGACAGTTTTATATAGTGGATGGCTTCCTTTCATGCCATCCATTGTATACAAGTGTGTCTAGCTGTGAATGATCACAACGATCACATGGACAGGCTGGGCCAATCACAGCCCATCTGCATCATGTGATTGCCATGGCCAATCACAACAAAAACAGAATAGGATTCCATTCAGTTAAATGCTTGCTTATAGCAAGGAAATTCTTTGCTATAAGTGATCAGTGTTTTTTTTTTCCCCCCACACAGTACAATGTTACTATGGTAACATACTACTTTGGGCATAGTGTAATATGAAAAAATCGTGAAAAGTAAAAAATTATTTTTTTTACTGTTACCAGTGTTCCTGACCACCACCATGCCAGATATATGCTGCTGTACTGCACTGGTGACTATGAAAAAAAAAAAAAAGTTTACATTTCTTCATTTTCCAAAACAAACAAACAAACAAACCTCAGAAAATCAGACTGTCCGCTTTGTAAAAAGGGATAATTTGGGGGACCTCTGTACTGTCCAGGGGCAGACTGACCATTGGGGAACTCAGGCACTGCCTAAGGGCCTGGGGTCAGTAGGGGGCCCCCCCATGAGATGTCCCTGGTACCTTTCATAGGCTTTTTTGGGTGTGATTTGAGTGTGTGCAATGACACAGGGGCCCATAATCCTATTCCTGGGGGCCCACCCATGAGTTGTCAGTCTGCCCCTGGTACTGTCCCAACATTTGGGGGACCTCTGTACCGTCCCTACATTTGGGGGCCTCAATAAATTAGATTAGCTGTCAGTACTTCAGGATTGATCAGTTTTCAGATCTATACTATAGTTTGTGAACTCTGACTTTCCTACAGACTAAATAAACTGATTTGTGTTATTTTCAAAGAAATTTAGCAGAATACATCTTGGCCTAAATTTATGAATTTTTATTTGCAAACTTATAAGAAAAGCTTTTTTTAAATTAGTCTTTTTTGTTAATTAGCAAAAAATAAAAACCCCGGTGGTGATTAAATACCACCAAAACACTATTTGTGTGAACATAAAAATTTTAGTTTGGGTATAGTGTTGCATGACCGCACAATTGTCAAAGTGTGATAGTGCTGAAACCTAAAAATTGGCCTCGGCAGGAAGGGGGGGTGGGGGGGGGGTAAAAAAACTGCTCAGTATTGAAGGGGGTTAAGGATGGATAGTATGCAACTGGTAAGCTCCTCTGGTACAGAGATGGATGTGACTGGGGGGGGGGCATTAGAGTGTAAGCTCCTCTGGTACAGAGACTGATGTGACTGTGGGGGAGGGGACATTAGAGTGTAAGCTCCTCTGGTACAGAGACGGATGTGACTGTGGGGGAGGGGACAGAGTGTAAGCTCCTCTAGTACAGAGACTGATGTGACTGGCTTGGTGTTCTCTGTACCGCACTATGGAATATGTTGGTGTGATGGGGGGGGGGTACAGACAATAGGCTGGTGCAAAGACTGATGTAAATGCTGCTGTGTTTTGTACAGCACTGCAGTATAGGTCAGAGCTATATAGATGTATACCAAGTGACTAGTGTTGTCCAATAAACTGACAATGTTGCATAAAACCCAAAGCATTACCTTGAAAAAGTAATTTGTTCCGGCAACAACCTGAATACTGACTAGGATCGCCTTAAATTCCTTGGGGTTCGTCCCGGACAGTTTCATGTACATTTTTTTCACCTGAAAAACAAAACTATCAGGTTTGGAACATCCCAGATATAGACCCCAGCAGTACCGGCTGTAACAGTCATTGCTGCAGAGGATCAGACTAGGCAGATAGTCACTGCAGGTCCTGCACAGTGCAGCTGACAGCAGCTACAGGAGACAAGCCATGAATGCAGAGGAATCTGAAGAGTCTGAGTACATACATACTACTCTCCCTTCCCCAGAGGAAAGGGCATCTGGCTCACTTCCGGGAGTGTCGAATCTCCTGGTCCATAGCTGACTCTGGATCTGTCGGCCAGCTCCTACATCACAAGTATGCCTTCATGTCTATTAGGCAGCCAGACCGCTCTTGTACCTTCTGCCCTCAGCCTACAAAATGAATCAGTGAAAGGAGAAGCAGCAGACTGAGGAGATTCTATCACTCTGCTCTCGCAGCCCATCAGTATGCTCCTGGCACTGTAGCAAAACAGATTGGCCCCTTCTGCCACTTCCCCCTCACCCAGGTTAAAGGCGAACTTTGAAAAAAAAAAAAAAAAAAAAAAAATGGAAGGCTGTATAGGTTTACCCTATATATGCCTGATGTTCAGTTTTAACCACTTCCCTCCTGGCCAATAGCCAAATGGCAGACGGGAAAATGCTCTATATTTCCTGGTGGATGCCATATGGCGTCCTCCCGCACATGCGCAGTTTTCACGTTTGCAGAGCCGTGCGATCTGTCACCAGCCGTGTACCTCGGACACGGCCGATGACAGATCTGAGTACCGGCCCCTGTTGCTGGTACCATGTGACCTGCTGTGACCAATCACAGCAGGTCACATGACAGTTGTATACAATGGATGGCTTCATTCATGCCATCCATTGTATACTGTCTAGCTGTGAATGGTCACAGCGATCACATGTCATGTGATTAGCTGTGGCCAAATCACAGCTAAGCACAAAAAAAAAAAAAAAAAACCAACAAATGAATCGATGTCATTCAGGTAAATGCTTGCTTATAGCAAAGTGATTCTTTGCTATAAGCAAAATTTGTAAAAAAAAAAAAATACTGATCACTTCCCCAAAGTAGTACAATGTTACTATGGTAACATTGTACTACTTTGGACATAGTGAAATATGAAAAAGCAAAAAAAAGAATAATTTCTCTTCATTGTCACCAGTGTCCCTGATCACTGCCATGCCAGTTATAGGATGACGCTGTACTGCACTGGTATGACAGTATGTAAAAAAAGTGAAAATTTTGCATTCTCATTTTCCGAAAAACCACACACTTCAAAAAAAACTCGCCATGCCTCTTATGAAGTACGTTGGACTGTTTACTCTGCAAAAAGGGGTCATTTGGGGGATATCTGTACCGTCCTGACATTCGGGGGATATCTGTACCGTCCTGACATTCGGGGGATATCTGTACCGTCCTGACATTCGGGGGATATCTGTACCGTCCTGACATTCGGGGGATATCTGTACCGTCCTGACATTCGGGGGATATCTGTACCGTCCTGACATTCGGGGGATATCTGTACCGTCCTGACATTCGGGGGATATCTGTACCGTCCTGACATTCGGGGGATATCTGTACCGTCCTGACATTCGGGGGATATCTGTACCGTCCTGACATTCGGGGGATATCTGTACCGTCCTGACATTCGGGGGATATCTGTACCGTCCTGACATTCGGGGGATATCTGTACCGTCCTGACATTCGGGGGATATCTGTACCGTCCTGACATTCGGGGGATATCTGTACCGTCCTGACATTCGGGGGATATCTGTACCGTCCTGACATTCTTGGACCTCAAGAAATTAGATTGGCTGTCAGTACTTCAGGATTGATCAATATTCAGATCTATACCATAGTTTGTGAACTCTATAACTTTCCTACAAACTAAAAAATACATCCTAATTTGGGTTATTTTCACCAAAAGACATGGAGCAGAATACATCTCGGCCTAAATTTATGAAGAACAATTTTTTATTTGCAAACTTTTATAACAAAGAAAAAAAAAGTCAAAATTTTTTTTTTGATAATTTAGCAATATAAAAACCTCAGCGGTGATTAAATACCACCAAAAAAAAAAAAATAGTTGTGTGAAGAAAATGATCAAATTTTAGTTTGGGTACAGTGTTGTATGACCGCGCAATTGTCAAAGTGAGAGCGCTGAAACCTGAAAAATGGCCTGGGCAGGAAGGGGTAACATTTCCCGGTATTGAAATTGTTAAAATTAAGATTTCTAACAAAATGGGAACATTTTTGATCAAAACAAAAACCTCTAATTATATGCAAATAGAAAGTCTACAGTGTTTACGGGGCTTTGAACAAAATTCATCAGCTCTATGGTGAGAACATTCTAAATATTTAGAATTTTCATAAAAATGCTGATATGGAATTCTGCCGTATGGCCAGCTTACAGCGATATGGCATAATTACGTCCTTTTCCACCCATAAATAGAGCTCTTTCAGTGGCATTTGATCACCTTTGCATCTATTTTTTGCGCTATAGAAAAAAAACTACAATTTTGAAAAATATAAAAATTTAAACTCTGCCATTAAACATATCCAGAAAAAAAAAACCCCACACAAAATCATAAAATTTAGGCCAAAATTTAGTCTGCTACAGATTTGCTAAAAGAAAAAAAAAATCCCAGTACATGCAAGTTAAATCAGTTTACATGAAACTGGTAGTGTTTACAAATTGTGGCAAAAAAATCTTTATAATATATACACATTTTTTAAACTAGTAACAGCAGCAACTTATAGCGGGAATGCAGCGGGCATTCTGACACTGGGATAGAACTGAACTGGTGTCACTGACATCCCCAGTGACACCAATAGTCAGTGGTATATTTAGGTTTTTGCTGCCCTAGCCAACACAAAAATCAGACGACCCCCCCCCCGGAGGAGAGAGCCTGACACCAACACCAGTGGCCAACAACACCCGTGCCCTCCTACCACTCGAGAGAGCCTTCCACTAATACTGACCCCCCCGGAAACAGCAAGACACTCACCTTCACAGTTCCAGACATCCCTGGGAACGAGAGCTGGGCACTGCCTACACCATCAAGCAGCCCGCAGCGTCTTTCAGATCCCACCTCGTCCCCATGCTGCATATGTTTCTTGCTGGGGGGGTGCTGCCCCCTGAAAAATGCTGCCCTAGGAAAATGCCTTGTGGTAAATACACCCCTGCCAATAGTGATCAGTGCTAATAAAAAGCACTGACACTGTACTAATGCCACTGGGCACGAAGGGGTTAATATGAGGGGCAATCAAAGGGTTAACTGCATGTTACACTAAGCACACTGAATGGCTGTGCTATGTAGAGCCATACAAAGCAGAGTGCAGGAGCTAACAGGAGAGATCTGTTTACATACAGGTCTCTCTGCCATACTGAGTATACTTGGAAATTGCTGGCTGCCAGTAGGGAATCTCCAGCTGGGACCCAGTGATTGACAGCCGAGGCCACAAATGGAGGTGCAGGTAGGGCTGGACACCTGCACCTTCATTTGCACACAACCACTTACCTGCTCTGCAATGTTTTGCACAGAGCAGCCCTGATCCTCTTCTTGGGTCCCCTGCCATCACACCTGGCCCCTCTCCTGTTGGGTGCCCCCATAGCAAGCAGCTTGCTATGGGGCACCCGTGCAGGCACATTCCTGAGCTGCTGCTCGGTGCATCCATTCACACATTGATCCTCAGCTCAGCCCCTCCCTCTTTGGCCCACTGGCTGTGATTCTCAACCAATGAGAGGGATAGCCAAGACTCTAAGCCGTGTACCGGGGTGGGCTCCCCAGGATAAAGTGAAGTCACGAACGAGGAAAGCAACCCCAACACCAGCTTTTGTCACAACAGAATTTTACTTAGATGTGGCAAATAAACACAACCACAAATTCTGGGAACATACAATAAATTTACATACACCCAGCCCAAAGGCTGAGACCCTTGTGCTGCACAGCACGGCGCCTCCTGATGGATGAAGGTAGAAGGTGTAGTAATTTACCTACTGGGGGGCACAACTAAGCTGCCACACCTTACCTGTCATTACCCTACAGAGCAGGAATCAGTGTATGGGTGTACGGTATGGGCTAGCCTGCGGTGCAGCACAACAGCTTACAATCTTACACAAATCTACAGTATTCCCCCTCCCATAACTGGTCCTGTAGCACGTGCCTGAGTATTCCTTCTGAGCAAAACGCCAGTCTGGCTTGAGTTTGTAGGATTTATATCAGTTCTCCAATGTGAAATGTCACTTTAAGTTGTGGAGTCCTTCCAATGATCAGTAACACTTGTGGCCTGACACAAAATTAGACCCCAACTATAGGCCTGTCTCAGTCCTATAGGCGCCAACACTGAAATGAGGTGCGTGCACGATCTTACAGACCCGGGTCTGCTTTGCATCCGCTGGTGACTCTGAACAGAACAAATGTCTCTCCACTAAGCATGCGATATCACAGTATATATATTGCTTGGTTCCTCAGCTTCCCATCAGCTTCCTGGCAGCAATCTTTTCTTTGAATAGGGTGTCTTGAACACCATCAGCTTCACTCAACTGAATTTCTGATTATGGAGGGCTGTCCTCACATCTGGATGGCATTGGATCCTCAGATCACACAGCCCCCCTTCTCTCTCTCTCAAGGGAGCATGGCTGCTCTCCTCTCCTTTTTCTGTTCACTCTCCAAGTGTAAAACCTCACCCCTTCATGAATATAGAAATCTCTATGCAGTCTGAGGCTATGTTACAAAAACAGTGACATCTTGTGGCTAAACTGCAGAATGTCAGTCAGAACATTTTTAATTTACTTCAATCAGTGTTCAAACAATGAAAGCTGTTCCCCCATCTCACAACTCCAGTGCACATGGCTGGATCAAGAGGGTGCTGCACAGGAGGTTTATCATGCATGAAGGTAAAAACAGCCTTCATCCTTTACAACCATGATGCACTGCACCACAAACGCACCCTGCCCATGCTAACTGCTGCAGGTGTGCATGTTAAATTAACACCCCAAAATTGGTACAAAATGCAGCGCAACGTGCAGCACTGGATCACATGGGTGTGAATATCCATGCAATCTGATTCGAGTGCAAACAAAAAAGTTCTGCACTTTTTTGCTGCAAATGCAGTGCAATTTCAAAATGTACAACTCAAATCACACTGCACAATCTGCATGTGATTTGTGCAGGAATGCGGTGCGGTTCCTGTGCGAGTCATATGCCGCACTGCCTATGTGTTAACCCCGGCCTCAACCTCCACAAGGTGGAAACATGAGAGTCTGGCAGCACCCGCACTCAGATGGACCTTCTATGATCCAAGTGGGAACCCCAATTGAGCTCTTTTCTAGACATGTGCAACTCATTTCTTCCAAATTTATGGTTATTCTGAGAGTTGGATAATAACCCATATTGAAGAAAAAGCGATTTTAAAAAAAATCTTACCAAATGACATTTGAAATGATAAAATTTGACAGATACACTTGTTACAAAAGATATGAAAATTGTTAAATACATTTCAACTATACTGTAGGTCTTGTACACCGTGTTCCAAATTATGCAAATTCTATTTAAGTGTCACAAAAGATGAATATTTTGTTTTTCAGTGTAACTCATGGATGGCATTGTGTGTCAGGGCTCTTGATCACTGAAAACAATCTCAGACACCTGTGATAATTAGATTGGCCGGTGAGCCCAATTTAAGGAAAAAACTACTAAAGGACGGCGTTCCACATTATTAAGCAGAGCGCCATTTTCAAGCAATATGGGGAAGAAAAAGGATCTCTCTGCTGCCAAAGAGTGAAATAGTTCGATGCCTTGGACGAGGTATGAAAACATTCGATATTTCACAAAAACTTCAGCGTGATCATCGCACTATGAAGAGATTTGTGGCTGATTCAGAGCACAGACGGGTTGGTGCAGATAAAGGCACATTGAGGAAGATTTCTGCCAGATCCATGCATCGGATCAAGAGAGCAGCTGCTAAAATACCATTACATAGCAGCAAACAGATATTTGAAGCTGCTGGTGCCTCTGGAGTCCCACGGACATCAAGGTGTAGAGTCCTCCAGAGTCTTGCAACTGTGCAGAAACCTATTCGGCCACCACTAACCAATGCTCACAAGCAGAAAACGGCTGCATTGGGCAGAAAAATACACGAAGATTAATTTTCAAACAGTCCTGTTCACTGATGAGTGCCGTGCAACCCTGGATGGTCCAGATGGATAGAGTAGTGGATGGTTGGTGGACGGCCACCCTGTTCCAACAAGGCTGCGACGTCAGCAAGGCGGTGGTGGAGTCATGTTTTGGGCCAGAATCATGGGAACAGAGCTGGTAGGCCCCTTTAGGGTCCCCGAAGGTGTAAAGATGACCTCTGCAAAGTATGTAGAGTTTATGACTGACCACTTTCTTCCCTGGTACAGAAGGAAGAACTATGCTTTCCGTAATAAAATCATCTTCATGCATGACAATGCACCATCTCATGCTGCAAAGAATACCTCTGCATCAATGGCTGCTATGGGGATAAAAGGAGAGAAAGTCATGGTGTGGCCTCCATCCTCCCCCGACCTCAATCCTATTGAGAACCTCTGGAGCATCCTCAAGCAAAAGATCTATGAGGGTGGGAGGCAGTTTACATCCAAACAGCAGCTCTGGGAGGCTAATCTGACATCTTGCCAACAAAGTCAAGCAGAAACTGTCCAAAAACTCACAAGATCAATGGATGCAAGACTTGTGATCTGCTATCAGATAAGGGCTCCTATGTTACAATGTAACGTGACCGCTTCAAATGTTTACAAAGTTACCATGTTAAGTTTGATTGAAATAGCTTTTAATTTCAGTAAATATGCTGCAAACACAACAAATGACGATTTTCAGTTCTTTACAACCTATAAAGTGTTTTGAAACTTCCTGTGCGGAATAATCCGGAACACAAATCCTGTTATTAGGAGGATTGTTTAATAAAATGTGAATTGTACTCTTCTAGTTGTAACCTGAGAATTATGCCGACTGTTATTTACATCAATTATTTAGGTAAATGAGAAAAATATTTGCATAATTTGGAACACGGTGTAAATGCATTCCAAAGATGTAGATTTGTATTTAAAATGTTAAAAGCTGAAGAATGTATTTAAAAATTTATTAAATATATTCCCGATTTTTTAACAAAAAAATTGTTACATTTGTAAATGCATGCCAAAAATTTAGATTTGTATTTAAAAAAAAATAAAATATAAATATTATAATATATAACATTAGCATTCCAAATCTCAATATATTTGGGAAGAATATTTTAATATATTTCAAATATATAATTGTCTTCCATATGGAATGAATTACATAAAAAAAAAAAGTTGGGGGGGGTTTAACAAAATCCAATTTGACTGGTTTGAATTGGTCAAAAATGTATCGACTGATCCAAATTCAGTTGTAATAGCCAGTTAAAGAGTGGGCCAGGAAGCTGAATGCTGCATTCACAACTACTGATGACTTAGCGTTTAGTGATTTACCCAGGAAGGAAAAAAAAAACAAAACAAAAAAAAAAAACATTTGCCGGCAATGGAAAACTCAGCATGGGGTTCCCACCCATCCATACCAGGCACTTTGGGTCTGGTATGGCTTTTAAGGGGAACCCCACAGCAAGACTGCATGGGTCCCCCTCACCCCCAAATCCACACCCTTATGAGCTTGCAGCCTGGCTGAGTGCAGGTGGAATTAAGGCCAGAAGATTTAGATTGATTTGGACTAACAGGATTACAGCTGAACACCAGCTAACATTTTATAATCTGTCAAACAGCTGGTGGTTCCCCTTTTGGGACCGATTTT
Organism: Staurois parvus; assembly: GCF_062004578.1. Lineage (NCBI taxonomy): Eukaryota > Metazoa > Chordata > Amphibia > Anura > Ranidae > Staurois > Staurois parvus. The sequence continues at coordinate 117,993 of NW_028319379.1, read as the reverse complement.
GCCCCAAATGAAATTTGACCATCGGAGATCGCCCACCGTACATATCAGTCCCACCATAAATTGCCATTAGTAGTATAAACTTCCAGTACATATACACCATTTGTAAGCACTATAATTTACATGCAAAACAAATATTTTTTTTGTTTAACTAAAGACATGTAGCAGAACACATTTGTCTAAAAATGTAAGAAATTCTTTAGGGAAAACAAAAACAAAAAAAAAAAACCAAAAAAAAAACAAAAAAAAAAAAACAAAAAAAAAAAAACAAAAAAAAAAACCACAAAAATAAATTGTCATAAATTTACACATTTGTCTAAATTTAAGAAATTCTTTAGAAAAAAAATAATTTCTTCAAAATTTACACATTTGTCTAGATTTAAGAAGAATTTAGTTTTAAATTTTTTTTGCTATAATAAAATAAAATTAATTTTCTTTAAAAAATTGACAAATTTGTTCTGCAATAAATAAAATATAAATCTTCATTTATTGCACAAAAAAAAATAAAAAATAGACACCCAGTGATGATCAACCACCACCATGAAAATGCTCTATTTGTGTACAAAATAAAAATTCTAAATTCCATTCACATACAGCATTACACAACCATGCAGCTATCAGTAAAGTAGCACAGTGCTGTATAGCAAAAAAAACTATAGTCAACAGGGAGGGGGGGCAAATCTTCCAGAGATCAGGTGGTTAACTTACCTCCATGCTGACACATTGCAAAGCATTTTATTGCAGCACACTTGGATGGTGTGAACAGGACACACAGAGATCAATTGTTTTCTGAGGCTCCCAATGCAGATGGTCACCCCCAGGGTTAACAAGCCCCCAGGATTGGTTCCCCAACCACTTACCTCATCGAGGATGGCCTGCTGTTCTGCGGTAGGTAGCTTGGGCTCGCTCATCCCCCCACATGTCCGGGGTTGCACCTTGGGTTTACTCATTTTTCACAAAGTTCCCAGCAGAGTGTGTAGATCACCCTGTACCTGGGCTTATATACCTGCGGGCCGTACCATTCCAGAGTGAGGGCGGGGGGTCCGGGGGGGGGGGGGGGCCCTATAATGACTCCACTCTGCAGGTGATGGGAGGAGAAAACTGAGACTAGGCTTTGGGAATGATACCGAACAAATTTTGTGATTGCTGCAATTTTTTTTTGTTACATTTGTCCCCCCCCCCATTAGGGAAATGGTACAAGCAACCTGCTTGTCTCTGGAAGGAAGATTGAGGGTGGCATGCAGTTTTACCGCCCCCCTTCCCCAGACCACCCACCTCAAGAAAACCATGCAGGTGCTTGGAGCTGTACATAAATGACCCCCCCCCCCCGCCGCCAGTCGTCGTCAATACCACCACCGAACGTGACACATTCAGGTGAATGAGGCCACAACCACACTGCAACTGCATGCCACGGTTCAGCCTTTTCAGTGGCATATCACCTCCCAGCCGCCCGCCAGCCGTCCTCTGAAAAGTGATCCACCACAGATTACGTTAGAGAGAGGCAGCAAGAGTTCCCACCCATCTGAACAAGGCCTGAATGAATTTTATTTTTAAGCACAAGCAGTGTAACAGAATTTGACTCGATATCAGCCTCAACCCTGTACAGCAGAGCTCAGCCTGGAGAGGGTGAAGCAGCACAAGGAAGCAATCAGTTGCACTGCAGTGCTCATGAAGTAACATGGGGCATGCTCACAGAAGGAGAGAGCAAAGTGACAGGGAAGTGAGCTGCTTAGTCTCCTGCCGCTTCTTTCTTTGGCCAAATATTTTTCCCAAATATATTGCCATGTATTTGAAATGCTACCATTTTGTCCGTATTCAATATATTTCAATAAAAAAAAAATTATATATATGTATACATATACTGCATGTTGAAATGCGTTTTTATTACAAAATATATGAAAAATATTTTTAAAAATACATTTCAAATATACAGTATGTCTTTAAAAATACAAATCTACATTTTTGGAATGTACAAATACATGTAAAAATATATGTGAAAATTACTTTTTTTATATGTCAAAAAAAATCTGAAAAATATATTAAAAAAAAAATTGCATTCAATCAGTGATGGCAGACAAGGATTGCTGAGCAATACATGCGACAATTAGAGGTTTAAATCAGGTGAGAGAGGAGACACTGGGCCTGGTGATCTTTTACTTCTCCCATGTTGTTCAGGTAGATCTCCACCTCTTTAAAGTGTTACTAAACCCCGGACCCTGCATTCACTATATCCGCTCTCCCCGGACCCCGCATTCACTATATCCGCTCTCCCCGGACCCTGCATTCACTATATCCGCTCTCCCCGGACCCCGCATTCACTATATCCGCTCTCCCCGGACCCTGCATTCACTATATCTGGTCTCCCCGGACCCCGCATTCACTATATCCACTCTCCCCGGACCCTGCATTCACTATATCTGGTCTCCCCGGACCCCGCATTCACTATATCCACTCTCCCCGGACCCCGCATTCACTATATCTGGTCTCCCCGGACCCCGCATTCACTATATCCACTCTCCCCGGACCCTGCATTCACTATATCTGGTCTCCCCGGACCCTGCATTCACTATATCTGGTCTCCCCGGACCCCGCATTCACTATATCCACTCTCCCCGGACCCTGCGTTCACTATATCTGGTCTCCACGGACCCTGCATTCACTATATCTGGTCTCCCCGGACCCCGCATTCACTATATCCACTCTCCCCGGACCCTGCATTCACTATATCTGGTCTCCCCGGACCCTGCATTCACTATATCTGGTCTCCCAGGACCCTGCATTTACTATATCTGGTCTCCCCGGACCCCGCATTCACTATATCTGGTCTCCCCGGACCCTGCATTCACTATATCTGGTCTCCCCGGACCCCGCATTCACTATATCCGCTCTCCCCGGACCCCACATTCACTATATCTGGTCTCCCCGGACCCCGCATTCACTATATCCGCTCTCCCCGGACCCCGCATTCACTATATCCGCTCTCCCCGGACCCCGCATTCACTATATCCGCTCTCCCTGGACCCGACATTCACTATATCTGGTCTCCCCGGACCCCGCATTCACTATATCTGGTCTCCCCGGACCCCGCATTCACTATATCTGGTCTCCCCGGACCCCGCATTCACTATATCTGGTCTCCCCGGACCCCGCATTCACTATATCCGCTCTCCCCGGACCCCACATTCACTATATCTGGTCTCCCCGGACCCCGCATTCACTATATCCGCTCTCCCCAGACCCCACATTCACTATATCCGCTCTCCCCGGACCCCGCATTCACTATATCCGCTCTCCCCAGACCCCACATTCACTATATCCGCTCTCCCCGGACCCCGCATTCACTATATCCGCTCTCCCCGGACCCCACATTCACTATATCTGGTCTCCCCGGACCCCGCATTCACTATATCTGCTCCCCCCGGACCCCGCATTCACTATATCCGCTCTCCCCGGACCCCACATTCACTATATCCGCTCTCCCCGGACCCCGCATTCACTATATCCGCTCTCCCCGGACCCCGCATTCACTATATCCGCTCTCCCCGGACCCCGCATTCACTATATCCGCTCTCCCCGGACCCCACATTCACTATATCCGCTCTCCCCGGATCCTGCATTCACTATATCTGCTCCCCCCGGACCCCGCATTCACTATATCCGCTCTCCCCGGACCCCGCATTCACTATATCCGCTCTCCCCGGACCCCACATTCACTATATCCGCTCTCCCCGGACCCCGCATTCACTATATCCGCTCTCCCCGGACCCCACATTCACTATATCCGCTCTCCCCGGACCCCGCATTCACTATATTCGCTCTCCCCGGACCCCGCATTCACTATATCCGGTCTCCTCGGACCCTGCATTCACTATATCCGATCTCCCCGGACCCACATTCACTATATCCACTCTCCCCGGACCCCGCATTCACTATATCCGGTCTCCCCGGACCCTGCATTCACTATATCCGCTCTCCCTGGACCCTGCATTCACTATATCCGCTCTCCCCGGACCCCGCATTCACTATATCCACTCTCCCCGGACCCCACATTCACTATATCTGGTCTCCCCGGACCCCGCATTCACTATATCTGCTCCCCCCGGACCCCGCATTCACTATATCCGCTCTCCCCGGACCCCACATTCACTATATCCGCTCTCCCCGGACCCCACATTCACTATATTTGCTCTCCCCGGACTCTGCATTCACTATATCCGCTCTCCACGGACCCCGCATTCACTATATCCGCTCTCCCCGGACCCCGCATTCACTATATCCGCTCTCCCCGAACCCCGCATTCACTATATCCGCTCTCCCCGGACCCCGCATTCACTATATCCGCTCTCCCCGGACCCCGCATTCACTATATCCGCTCTCCCCGGACCCCACATTCACTATATCCGTTCTCCCCGGACCCCGCATTCACTATATCCGCTCTCCCCGGACCCCGCATTCACTATATCCGCTCTCCCCGGACCCCGCATTCACTATATCCGGTCTCCTCGGACCCTGCATTCACTATATCCGCTCTCCCCGGACCATGCATTCACTATATCTGGTCTCCCCGGACCCCGCATTCACTATATCTGCTCTCCCTGGACCCCGCATTCACTATACCCGCTCTCCCCGGACCCTGCATTCCCTATATCCGCTCTCCCCGGACCCTGCATTCACTATATCCGCTCTCCCCGGACCCCGCATTCACTATATCCGCTCTCCCCGGACCCCGTATTCACTATATCTGCTCTCCCCGGACCCCACATTCACTATTTCCGCTCTCCCCGGACCCCGCATTCACTATATCCGCTCTCCCCGGACCCCGCATTCACTATATCCGCTCTCCCCGGACCCCGCATTCACTATATTCGCTCTACCCGGACCCCGCATTCACTATATCCGGTCTCCTCGGACCCTGCATTCACTATATCCGATCTCCCCGGACCCACATTCACTATATCCACTCTCCCCGGACCCCGCATTCACTATATCCGGTCTCCCCGGACCCTGCATTCACTATATCCGCTCTCCCCGGATCCTGCATTCACTATATCCGCTCTCCCCGGACCCCGCATTCACTATATCCGCTCTCCCCGGACCCCACATTCACTATATCCGCTCTCCCTGGACCCCACATTCACTATATCCGCTCTCCCCGGACCCCGCATTCACTATATCTGGTCTCCCCGGACCCTGCATTCACTATATCTGGTCTCCCAGGACCCCGCATTCACTATATCCGCTCTCCCCGGACCCCGCATTCACTATATCCGCTCTCCCCGGACCCCGCATTCACTATATCCCACAGTACACACAACAGGGAAATGCAATTATTTTAGTAAATATAAACTGCTGAATACCTATACTCATCAGCAGTATATAGCAGTCTTGTGACATCTGTCAGTGTCCAGCAGAGCACTGGTTACAGCTTGTAGGAGTTTTAATTTTGTTCTAGAAGGATGCAGAACCCCTGACCTCTGTTTGGACAGTGATGATTGGCCCTGTGCTGATCACATGCACCCTCCCAAGAGGGAAAAAAAAAGCTCTAGCAATACCCACCAAACTGAGCATGTGCAGAGTGACTTCACACGATATGTCTTCTCAGGAGATAAGAGGGGGACTCTGAAAGAAGGGGAGGATCAGAGAAGACAGCCTTTTTACACAATGCAGTTTGGTTCCAATGTGATTATAACAAGCATTGCGTTCAAAAAAATCCCTGACCCTTTCCAAAAAACGCAGCGGGTGAAAATGCAGAGATGTGAACGTGTCCCATAGGAAATCATGGTAAATGGACTGCACTGCGTTTCTGCAGAACACGCACAGGTGTGAACCCCGGGTTAAGGTCGCCTACCCCTAATTATCATCAGACGTGTGATCCTGGGAGCTTCTCCACAGCCTGCGGCCAGACACAGCCGTGCAACTATGGAGCGACTTCTGAGGACATTCCTTCGATCTCATCTACCGGCACATTCTACAAACTAGTTCTGCCGCCCCGGTCTGGGCTGTAGATTCACATTCCTCCGCTTTCTAGGAACCTTTTATTATTTTCCCTTGAAACATGCTGATAGTTTCAGTTTAGGAGTGCCAGTTTCTGCAGGATTTAGGTTCCCAACCCCCATGAAGTGGATAGAAAGCCTTGCTGGGTGACAATCAGGGGTCTAGTCAGGGGCGGTGCTAGACTATTATGGGACCTAGGCAAGACCAGCTATTTGCACCCCCCAAAAAAATAAATAAATAAATACAACTTCCCCTGTAGTTCTACTTCACCCCTCCTAGCACAAATCCCCTCCCCCAAATCCCTCCTCCTACCAAAACTACCTCCGAAAACCCTTCCCAGCATGAATCCTTCCTCCCCACCCAGGGGCGGACTGACCATTTGGAAACTCAGGCACTGCCCGAGGGCTCCAGGTCAGTAGGGGGGCCCCATGAGATGCCCCTGGTACCTTTTTCATAGGCTTTTTTGAGTTTGGGCAACGACACAGGGGCCCCATGATCCCCTATTGCCCGGGGGCCCCATGAGTTGTCACTCCGCCCCTGTCCCCACCCCAATCCCCCCTCCTAGCACTACCCCTAACAATCCTCCCTCCTTGCACAAATCACCCCTCCTAGCATAAATCCCGCCAGTCCCGCCTCCTATCACAAATTCTCCTAAATCCCTCCTCCTAGCACAACCTTTCCTAATTACCCTTCCCAGCACAAATCCCTCCTCCCCTCCCAAATCTCTCCTCCGAGCACAATACCCCCTCCAATCCCCCTAACACAAATCCCCCCAATCCCAGTCTCCATGCACAAATCTCCCCCTCAAATCCCCCCTAGCACAACCCACCTCAATCCCCCCTCCTAGCCCAACACCCCCCTCCTAGCATAAATCTCTTCTCCTAGTACCAATCCCCCTAAATCCCTCCTCCTAGCACAACTCCCTCCAAATTACCCTTCCCAGCACAAATCCTTCCTCCCCTCCCGAATCTCTCCTCCTAGCACAATCCCCCCTCCAATCCCCCTAACAGAAATCCCCCCAATTCCAGTCTCCTAGCACAAATCTCACCCTCATATCTCCCCTAGCACAACCCACCCAATCCCCCCTCCTAGCCTAACACCCCCCAATCCCCACCTCCTAGCATAAATCCCCCAAATCCCCCCTCCTAGCCCAACACCCACCTCCTAGCCTAAATCTCCCCTCCTAGTACAAATCCCCCTAAATCCCTCCTCCTAGCACAACTCCCTCCAAATTACCCTTCCCAGCTTGAATCCTTCCTCCTCACCCCAATCCCCTCCTCTTAGCACATTCCCTAACAATCCCCCCTCCCAGCACAACCCCTCCCATTCCCCCCTCCTAGCACAAATCCCCCCAATCCCACCTCCTATCACAAATCCTCCTAAATCCCTCCTCCTAGCACAACCTCTCCTAATTACCCTTCCCAGCACAAATCCCTCCTCCCCTCCCAAATCTCTACTCCTAGCACAATCCGCCCTCCAATCCCCCTATCACAATTCCAGTCTCCTAGCATAAATCTCACCCTCAAATCTCCCCTAGCACAATCCACCCAATCCCCCCTCCTAGCCTAACAACCCCCCCAATTCCCCTTCCTAGCATAAATCCCCCGAATCCCTCCTCCTAGCACAACCTGTAACAATCCTCCCTCCCAGCACAACCCCTCCCAATCCCCCCTCTTAGCACAAATCCCTCTAAATCCCTCCTCCTAGCACAACCCCTCCCAATCCCCCCTCTTAGAACAAATCCCCCCAATCCCGCCTCCTATCACAAATCCCCCTAAACCCCTCCTCCTAGCACAACCTTTCCTAATTACCCTTCCCAGCACAAATCCCTCCTCCCCTCCCAAATCTCTCCCCCTAGCGCAATGACCCCTCCAATCCCCCTATCACAAATCCCCCCAATTCCAGTCTCCACGCACAAATCTAACCCTCAAATCTCCCCTAGCACAACCCACCCAATCCCCCCTCCTAGTCTAACACCCCCTTCATCCCCCCTCCTAGCACAACCCACCCCAATCCCCCCTCCTAACACAACACCCCCCCATCCCCTCTCCTAGCACAAATTCCCCCCCCAACCCCCCTCCTATTAGAAATCCCCCCTTCTAACACAAACCCCTCCCCCCACCCCATCTTCTAACACAAATTCCTCCAATCTCATCTCCTAGCACAAATTCCCCCTCCCTCCCCATTACCCCTCTCAGAATTCTCTTTCTTCAATCCCCCCATCTAGGACAAATTCCCCCAAATCCCTCCTCTAGCTAAACCCCCTCCAAATCACCCTTCCCAGCTACAAATCCTCCCACCTAATCCTAATCCTCCCATCTCCTTTTAGCACAAATCCCCCCCAACCCCCCTCCCCCCAAACTCCCCTCCTTCTTCTAGCACATATCCCCCTATTCCTTCTCCTAGCACAAATCTCCCCTCCCTTTTAGCACAAACCCCCCCCCCCTTTGAGCACAAATCCCCCCAACCCCCCTCCCCCGAACCTCCCTCCTACTTCTAGCACATATCCCCCTATTCCTTCTCCTAGCACAAATCTCCCCTCTCTTTTAGCACAAACCCCCCCCTTTGAGCAGAAAATCTCCCCAACCCCCCTCCCCCGAACCTCCCTCCTACTCCTAGCACAAATCCCCCCATTCCTTCTCCTAGCACAAATCTCCCCACCCCCATCATCCCCATTACCCATCCCAGCACAAATAGTCCCCACCCCCCCTCCTGCACAAACCACTCATTGTTACCCCCCCATTTTTATTGTGTACAGTTTCCCTGGCCTGTAACCTCAACCCTAGCACCCCCCTAGATCCGGCCATGGCGGAGAGTAGGGGAACCGGCAGCCGTGGCTGTGCCCTAGGCAGCAGTGTGCCCTAGGTGGCTGCCTAGTTCACCAAGTGATAACTCCGGCCCTGGGTCTAGTTATAAAATATGCTGTACAAATGCCCCAGCATTCACCCGCAAGCATTTGCACAGCCATCATGAATAATCCCCTATATTTTGAGTACTATGTATATTTCCTATGACTGTCAGCCCCATCTAGTGGCCATAATGCTGTATTTCATTGTGATACCACAGACAGGAAAATGCCGCTTTACGGCCACTAGATGGCGTTACCTGTCATAAGAAATATGATGGTCAGCTGCGGACACGAGCCTCACATTGGTGGCAGCGAAAGGGAAAAACAAACGTTAACAGTGGCTATGGGCAGCTTAACTACATTTTTCTTTCTGTTAATGAAAAAAAAAAAATCTAAATTTTTGTATTCAATCTGCAAACGTTATCCCATCACACAATCCTTTTTTTTTTGTTCTACCAAATACATTATAAAAACAAAAAACAAAACAATCTATAGTGCTCACAGCCCCAGAGGCCCACATCGCACGGCATACATCTCAGAAGTACAGTGATGAAGGGCTTGTTCTGTATTCATATCATTGTGTTGAGTAGGGAGCCATCTATTGGGCATTCACTGCCATTGCATTTGTTTTAATTATTCCTTTCAACAGGAATAGGGAGTGTCTTGTGAACCCCTCACCCTCCAGAGGATTTTTTCCACCACCCCCCTTCCTAACCAGGCTATTTTTGTGGAGCTATGTTACTTTAACTGACAATTGCGCAGTCATGCAACACTGTACATAAATGAAATTTAGGTCCTTTTTTCCCCCCACAGGTAGAGCTTTCTTTCTGTGATATTTGATCGCCTCTGCATTTTTAATTTTTTGTGCTAGAAACCGCCAATTTCGAAAAACCCCCCAATATTTTTTACTTTTTGCTATAAAACATATGCAGTAAAAAAAGTTGAAAAAAAATCACATTTCCTCATAAATTTAGGACAAATTGTATTCTGCTCCTTGTCTTTGCTAAAAAAAATCCCAATACGTGTAAATTAATTGGTTTACGTGAAAGTTATAGCGTTTACAAATGGCGGTATATATACTGGGAACTTTGAATTAATTAACCACTTCAAGTTCGGACACTTTCACCCCCTTTCCAGTTCGGACACTTCCCCCCCCTTCCAGTCCGGACACTTTCCCCCCCTTCCAGTCCGGACACTTTCACCCCCCTTCCAGTCCGGACACTTTCCCCCCTTCCAGTCCAGACACTTTCACCCCCCTTCCAGTCCGGACACTTTCACCCCCTTCCAGTCCGGACACTTTCCCCCCCCTTCCAGTCCGGACACTTTCCCCCCCTTCCAGTCCAGACACTTTCCCCCCCCTTCCAGTCCGGACACTTTCCCCCCCTTCCAGTCCGGACACTTTCCCCCCCTTCCAGTCCGGACACTTTCACCTCCTTCCAGTCCGGACACTTTCCCCCCCTTCCAGTCCGGACACTTTCACCCCCTTCCAGTCCGGACACTTTCCCCCCCTTCCAGTCCGGACACTTTCCCCCCCTTCCAGTCCGGACACTTTCACCCCCTTCCAGTCCGGACACTTTCCCCCCCTTCCAGTCCGGACACTTTCACCCCCTTCCAGTCTGGACACTTTCACCCCCTTCCAGTCTGGACACTTTCACCCCCTTCCAGTCCGGACACTTCCCCCCCTTCCAGTCCGGATACTTTCCCCCCCTTCCAGTCCAGACACTTTCACCCCCCTCCAGTCCAGACACTTTCACCCCCTTCCAGTCCAGACACTTTCACCCCCTTCCAGTCCGGACACTTTCACCCCCTTCCAGTCCGGACACTTTCACCCCCCTTCCAGTCCGGACACTTTCACCCCCTTCCAGTCCGGACATTTTCCCCCCCTTCCAGTCCGGACACTTTCACCCCCTTCCTGTCCAGGCCAATTTTCAGCTTTCAGCGCTATCACACTTTGAATGACAATTGCGCGGTCATGCAACACTGTACCCATATGAATTTTTTTAGCATTTTTTTTAGACAGATAAAATGTTTTTTTGGTGGTATTTATTCACCACTGGGATTTTTATTTTTTTTTTCTATATAAATGAAAAAGTCCAAACATTTTGAAAAAAGTGTTTTTCTTATAAAATTTTGCAAATAAATAATCTTTCTTCATAAATCTTCGCCAAAATGTATTCAGTTATCTTTTTAGTTAAAAAAAACCCAAATTAGTTTATAACCAAAAATTATAATTTAAAAAAAATTTTTTTTACATTTTTATTTTATTTTTTTATATTATTATTTATGTTTTTTTTTTAATATACTGTCACCCTAACAGTACAGCGTCACCATGGTGACACTGTACTACTTGTGGGGGGTGATGAAGATTTCTTTTTTTTTTACACTGATTGCTTTTACACCCATAAAGGCTGTAAAAGCAATCATTTCTCCTTCTCTCTGGCTGCATTATTGCAGCCATTGAGAAATACTGTGTGAGCTGTGATTTGTCACAGCTTGTCACATGGTACAAGGCTGCTGTGAACAGCTCTGTACAATGGGAACTCTGTGATCATTCACAGATTTCACACGTAGTAAGCAATGATGTCAGGAAGTGACTCCTGAAGAAGGCAGTTTATGGTGAAACATGTTGAGCGGAAGCTGCTGCAAGAATCCAAATCCAGTAAATGTCATCTCCATTGTATCTAGTGATGATTCTAATAATACTGTATTTTTGGTGTTTGATTTTATAGGCTGTCACACAATAAATTTGTTAAATTTTATATAGTTGTTAACATCGTGTTCTGATACCTAAAAAAAGCAATCTTGTTTAGTCTACCTGACCTTGGCCTTGATATCAAGAGATCCCCAAATTTTCCACTTCTTACTAAGTGATTGAACAGTAATGACTGGCATATTCAAAGCTTTGGGTATCTTTTTAAATCATTTTCCATCTATATAAAATTCCATTACCTTGTTACGCAGGTCTTTTAACAGTTCTTTTCTGCTCCCCATGGCTCAGTATCTAGCCTGCTCAGTGCATCCACATGAGAGCGAACAAGCTCATTGACTATTTATACACTGACACTAATTGCAATTTAAAGAGCCACAGATGTGGGAAATCACCCTTTAATTGCCATTGTACCCTGTGTGTGTCAACTTGTGCGTCTGTACCAAGGCAGAACATTCCAGGGGGCGGAGACTTCATACCAAGGCCGAACATTCCAGGGGGCAGAGACTTCATACCAAGGCCGAACATTCCAGGGGCGGAGACTTCATACCAAGGCCGAACATTCCAGGGGGCGGAGACTTCATACCAAGGCCGAACATTCCAGGGGGCGGAGACATCATACCAAGGCCGAACATTCCAGGGAGCGGAGACTTCATACCAAGGCCGAACATTCCAGGGGGCGGAGACTTCATACCAAGGCCGAACATTCCAGGGGGCGGAGACTTCATACCAAGGCCGAACATTCCAGGGGGCGGAGACTTCATACCAAGGCCGAACATTCCAGGGAGCGGAGACATCATACCAAGGCCGAACATTCCAGGGGGCGGAGACTTCATACCAAGGCCGAACATTCCAGGGGGCGGATACATCATACCAAGGCCGAACATTCCAGGGGGCGGAGACTTCATACCAAGGCCGAACATTCCAGGGGGCGGAGACATCATACCAAGGCCGAACATTCCAGGGGGCGGAGACTTCATACCAAGGCCGAACATTCCAGGGGGCGGAGACTTCATACCAAGGCCAAACATTCCAGGGGAAGGAAGCTTCATACCAAGGCCAAACATTCCAGGGGAGGGAAACTTCTGATCCGGGCCATTTAGGGGATTTCTGTGATCATTAGGGCCCAAAACAATTATGTGATGATAAATGGCTTCATATCATCACTATCCTTAAATAAAAGACAGCTTTTTTTTAGTATTTTCAGTCATATTTTCTAAATTTTCAATATCAATGCCAAAATTTCATGATTTCTGTCAGGTTATGCAATCGTTTGAGCACAACTGTATATATGTATAGCCGGTCTCCACATTTACTGACCCACCCAGCACCTCACTCACTGCCCTTGAGATTGCCAATCACTTCAAAAACAAGATTGACACAATTCGCAAGGACATCGCCGCAACTCACACGCCCTCTCAACCCGTCCCCTCTCACACAGCTACCCCCTTATCCCCCCTCCCCCTCGACATAACCCGCAGGGACTTCGTCGCTGCTCAAACTCTCTCCAACCCCCTTCACCCTCACTCAGCTACCCCCTCATCACCCCTCTCCCACGGCCCCACCACTGCTCTGACCTCCTCTTCCACCCCACCCTACATTCCTCATACTGAAGCTCCCCCCACACTCCGCACCTTTGACCTTACTACCATCGAGGAAGTCTCCAAGATCCTCTCTGATGCCCGCCTCACCACCTGCCCCCTCGACCCTATCCCCTCACAACTCCTACGACCTTCCTCCTCCTCCATCCTACGCTCCCACACCCACATCTTCAATCTCTCCCTCTCCTCAGGCACTTTCCCCTCCCCTCTGAAACATGCACACATCACCCCCATACTTAAAAAGCCCTCCCTGGACCCCAATGACCCGAACAACCTCAGACCCATCTCCCTGCTCCCATTTACATCTAAACTCCTCGAGCGCCTAGTCTACACCCGCCTATGCTCTCACCTCAACGACAACAACCTCCTCGATCCCCTACAGTCCGGTTTCCGTCCCCTATACTCCACCGAAACCGCCTTACTCAAACTCTCCAACGACCTGCTAACCGCCAAAGCTAATGGCCACTATTCAGTGTTCCTACTCCTTGACCTCTCTGCGGCCTTCGACACAGTCGACCACCCCCTCCTCCTCAAAAAAAACTACACTCCCTCGGCCTCCGAGATTCTGCTCTCTCCTGGCTCTCATCCTACCTGTCACAACGCTCCTTCAGCGTTACCTATAATGCTACCACCTCCCCCTTACTCCCCCTCTCTGTTGGGGTCCCTCAAGGCTCTGTCCTCAGGCCCCTTCTCTTCTCCATCTATACCTCCTCCCTTGGCCAACTCATACACTCTCACGGCTTCAACTACCACCTCTATGCCGACGACACACAAATCTATCTCTCAACCCCCCACCTCACCCCCTTGGTCTCAGCCCAAATCACACACCTACTGAGCGACGTATCAGACTGGATGTCGCTCCACTTCCTTAAATTGAACCTCTCCAAAACCGAATTTCTTGTCTTCCCCCCAGCCCGGACACCACCCCCCATTGACTTCTCCATCACATCCAACAACGCCACCATCAAACCCGCCCTGCAGGCCAGAGTACTGGGTGTCATTCTGGACTCCAACCTATCCTTCCAGCCCCAAGTCCAATCTTTAACAAACTCGTGCAGACTCCGCCTCCGCAACATCGCCAAAATCCGCACGTTCCTAACCCCAGAAACCACTAAACAGCTCATCCACTCCCTCATCATATCACGACTCGACTACTGCAACTCCCTCCTCACTGGCCTGCCTCGCCGCTGGCTATCCCCACTTCAGTCTATCCTGAATACGGCTGCCAGACTCATTCACCTTTCCAACCGCTCCATCTCCGCCACCCCCCTCTGCCAATCCCTCCACTGGCTTCCGATTGCGCAACGGATCAAATTCAAAATCCTAACGCTGACGTACAAAGCTGTCCACCATACTGCCCCGAACTACATCACTGACCTAATATCCAAGTACCGCCCAGCACGCACACTCCGCTCCTCACAAGACCCCCTTCTCTCTAGTTCCCTGGTCTCCTCCTCCCATGCCCGCCTCCAGGACTTCTCCAGGGTGTCACCCATCCTCTGGAACTCCCTGCCCCAACCCATCAGATTATCACCTACTCTCCTCTCCTTTAGGCGCACCCTGAAAACCCATCTCTTCAGGGAAGCCTACCCCACCCCCTGCTAACTTGCCGACCTCCTCCACTCTTCCTACCACTCCATCCCCCACAGCTATCTCCTCCTGTGCCACCACCCCCTCCCTCCTAGATTGTAAGCTCGAAAGAGCAGGGCCCTCGATCCCCTCATGTTTTGCATTGTATTGGTATTGTTCTGTCACATGTTCTGTCCCCCTTTGTAATGTACAGCGCTGAGCGAACTATTGGCGCTTTATAAATACTGTATAATAATAATAATAATAATAATAATGTATGTATTTGTGCTGGGTGTTTAGATGAGAAATGACCAGCAGAGGGAGTGTGGAGCTTCCATAGGCAAATATATAAAAAAAAAAACTAATTGGAAACAAGTTTCATATTGTGATAATATAATACACGGCTCAAAAAACTAAAGGAAGACTTTGAAAACCCATCAGATCTCAATGGGGAGGAATCTCCTGCTGGATCTCTGTACTGACACGGACGGGGTGATGTGTTAGGAACGTAAGGACACCCCATCGTTTGATGGAAATGATCGACCTACAGAGGACTGAATTCAAAGACACCCTGAAAATCAAAATGAGAAAATGATGCAGCAGGCGAGACCATTTGGCTGAAATGTCATTGCAGCAACTCAGAATGGTCCTCAGTAGTCTGTGTGGCCCCCATGTGCTTGTATGCATGCCTGACAACATCGGGGGGAGGCTCCTAATGAGACCACGGATGGTGTCCTGGGGGATTTCCTCCCAGATCTGGACCAGGGCATTACTGAGCTCCTGAATAATCTGAGTTTCAACCTGGCGGCGTCGGATGGACCGAAACATGACATCCCAGAGGGGTTCTATTGGAATTAGGTCAGGAGAGCGTTGGGGCCATTCAATGGTATCAATTCCTTCATCCTCCAGGAACTGCCTGCATACTCTCCCCACATGAGGCTGGGCATTGTCATGCACCAGGAGGAACCCAGAACCCACTGCACCAGGAGGAACCCAGGACCCACTGCACCAGGAGGAACCCAGGACCCACTGCACCAGGAGGAACCCACGACCCACTTCACCAGGAGGAACCCAGGACCCACTGAACCAGTGTAGGGTCTGACAATGGGTCCAAGGATTTCATCCTGATACCTAATGGCAGTCAGGGTGCCATTGTCTAGCCTTTAGAGGTCTGTGCATCCTTCCATGGATATCCCTCCCCAGACCATCACTGACCCACCACCAAAACGGTCATGGTGAACCATGTTACAGGCAGCAGAACGTTCTCCATGGCTTCTCCAGACCCTTTCACGTCTGTCACATGTGCTCAGGGTGAGCCTGCTCTCATCTGTGAAAAGCACAGGGCGCCAGTATCAGGTACCTGGTGATGGAGGCCAGTGGAGAGAGGGCTTCCCTTGCGGCTAAGTTCTGGATTCCCCTGAGAGTGGGACAGCGGGAGTCAGGCCCAAAGTGGCACAGGTCGCCTGTAGGAGTGCTTGTTGGTGGTCCACCCAGGAGCACAGCTGATGCACGGAGATAGGTCTGCAGAGAGATGGCACCTGTGTGAGGTATGCAAGCCCTTCCGGGAATAGAGGATTACTGGGTATTCGGTTCAAGCCAAGGTCAGGTACCAGGTGGGAATCAGAGCAGACATAGTCAGATGGGATAGCCGAGGTCATACACCGAGGAGCGAGAGAGAGAGAGAGTATCCATAAGCCAAGCCGAGGTCAGATCAGGGGTAAAGTAGAGTAGACAGGTCCAGGAGCAAGCCGAGTCGATATCAGGAAGTCACAGGTCACAATAACACAGGAAACAGGAACAAAGTATGGGGAGCAAGAGATCATCCAGCAACTTGAGGGAGTGAAGAGCCTCCTTATAAAGGAGCCAAAATCGGGCCTGAAGCATGTATTTCTGTGGCCATGTAGGGTACTGGCGGAAATGCCCGGTCTTCCAGAACTTCTGCCGTGGATAGGATCCTGACAGCCAGTGGTGGACCAGCCAATTCTGGTGTTCAATGGCAAATGCCAATCGAGCTCTATGGTGCCGGGCAGTGAGCACAGGGCCCACTTGAGGACGTCGGGCCCTCAGGCCACCCTCATGAAGTCTGTTTCTGATTGTTTGGTCAGAGACATTCCCACCAGTGGCCTGCTGGAGGTCATTTTGTAGGGCTCTGGCAGTGCTCATCCTGTTCCTCCTTGCACAAAGGAGCAGATACCGGTCCTGCTGATGGGTTAAGGACCTTCTACAGCCCTGTCCAGCTCTCCTAGAGGAACTGCCTGTCTCCTGGAATCTCCTCTTCTGGCCTTCTGGCAATGTCACGTATTGATGTGCCATCCTGGAGGGGTTGGACTGCCTGTGCAACCTCTGTAGGGTCCTGGTATGGCCTCATGCTACCAGTAGTGACACTGACCCTAGCCAAATGAAAAACTAGTGAAAAACAGAAAAGATGAGTAGGGAAAATGTCTGTGGCCGCCACCTGTAAAACCATTCCTGTTTCCATTCCAACGTAAGAGTGAATTAATCCTCCTGCTGACCACCAAGGTAAGACTGAATTCATCCTCCTGCTGACCACCAACGTAAGAATGAATTCATCCTCCTATTGACCACCAACGTAAGAGTGAATTCATCCTCCTGCTGACCACCAACGTAAGAGTGAATTCATCCTCCTGCTGACCACCAACGTAAGAGTGAATTCATCCTCCTGCTGACCACCAACGTAAGAGTGAATTCATCCTCCTGCTGACCACCAACGTAAGAATGAATTCATCCTCCTACTGACCACCAAGGTAAGAGTGAGTTCATCCTCCTGCTCACCACCAACGTAAGAGTGAGTTCATCCTCCTGCTGACTACCAACGTAAGAGTGAATTCATCCTCCTGCTGACCACCAACATAAGAGTGAGTGTATCCTCCTGCTGACCACCAATGTAAGGGAGCATTCCTCTACTGATCACCAGTATAAGGGAGAATTTGTCATCCTACTGACCACCAATGTAAGGGAATATAGCCCTCTTTTGATGGGGGGAAAGGGGAGTGGGGGGTGGGAAATGGCCCTCCCAAAAGAGGATATTACACAGGTGGGTGTCACATGCCTGATGAAGGGGTCCTGCGAGACTACGAAACGTTGCCTTGCTGTAACTATGTGATTATTCATTAAAACTTTTGGACCCATATTGGTGATCATTGGTGTGCTGTTGACATTATCCATTACCTTGCAGGGGGCCCAGAATTTATTTTTTCTCCATTTACTACCGCTTAAAGTATCACTAGCACAGTCACCAGGGTGTTCACTATCATTATCCATTCTGTAAGAATAGCTAACTGATACGGGTTCCTCTTTAACCCCTTGACGTAACACAAATATGTGGCCACACAGAACTGGGCTTTTTTCCGTGGGGCCTCATATTTGCGTACTTCTCTTTCTGCTGGGAGCGCGCCTCATGCATGCTCCCAGCACAAATACCAGGGTATCACTGAGAGCCCCTAACGATCGGGACCCGGGACTCCCGATTCTGGGTCACTTGATCGCTGTGATAGCCTCTGATTGAGTGATCAGTCACTGTGCAGACCGGCCCCCTTGTTTTTTTTTTCTCTCTATGAATGGAGGAGAGAGATACATTGTATCTCTCTAACTCCTGGAATAGAGGGGGAAAAAATGTTTGTTTAAAAAAAAAAAAGAAAAGATAAATAAATAAATATATAAAAAAAAATAAAAAATAAAGAAAAAAATACCTAGATCAAGATTTGATCTAGTTCAGTGCCAGGGTGTTTGGGTCAAGGTCAGGGTCAAAGGTCAAGGTCAAAGGTCAGGATTTTTTTTTTATTGGTATTATGCAGGCCATAGATGGGTCAAAAACCGGCCGTTATTTTAACAAAAAACGAAAAATCAGTCGTTCAATAGGCGGACGTTACCACCAACGTTAAAAGAAAATCGGCCGATTTTCTCCCCGTCTACGGCATTTAATTACTTCTGTCCCTGCAGAGAGCTCCGCTATTATATTTGACATTAAAAAGTATTGCGGTTGCAACAATGTATCTACAGTATTTGTATTCATTTTGGATGCAGATATTTTTATTCGGATACAAATAGATACATTGTTGCAACCGCAATACTTTTTTATGTCAAATATAATAGCGGACTGGAATTCTTCTTCTTCTTCTTTTTTTCTTCTTCTTTTTCTACTTCTTTTTCTTCTTCTTTTTCATCTCCTCCTTTTTTTCTTCTCCTTCATCTTCTCCTTCTTTTTCTTCTTCTTTCTCTTTTTCTTCTTCTTTTTCTTCTTCTTGCAGGTCACGGCTCATATGCAGATTTTTTTATCAGTAAAAAGATCGGCCGATTTGCCCATCATTGCCGCGAAAATTGGCTGATCGGCAAAATGCGCCAATTTTTTTCCAACTTTACCGATTAAAAAAATGTGCCAAAATCCAGAAAAATGGCCAACCAGTTAACCCATTAACGGTGCGAAAATCGGCCGATATTTTTTTTGTCCGAAAAATCAGCTGATTTTCGACCCATCTATGGCCTGCATTAGTGTCAGTGTGTTTTAGGTAAACAAAAAAACAAAATGCGCACTATTGTTTCTGGGCTGTACTCTGGGTACAAACAACAAATAACATACACATATATGGTATCGCTGCGGTCGTCAAGAGCTGGAAAATTTATTTTGGGTTGTTCTTTGGTGGTAGGTTATGGTCGTAACAAGAAACACACAGCTAATTAGAAAAAAAAAATTTTTTTTTACTATTTCGGGCCAGTTTTGATAATAAAAAAAAATCTGGAGATATCCATTACCATTTACCACCAAATGAAAGCCCAATTTGTCCTGAAAAAAAAACGCGGTATAATCCACCTGGATGCACAAAGTAGTTGTGATGATCTGAATCTTAGGCGTTAAGATTTGTTTTACCCTTAGGCATGAAGGGGTGAACATTAACTGGTAGGAAACGGGGTCCAAGGTAAGTCTACCAATGCATCTAGGAGCAGGTTACGTGCTTTGGGAGCAGGTTGAGGTTGATGCTCTGGATTATATCGCTCCTTCATACTACTGTTAATCCCACTTTCATCTCAGCAGTGCTTCCAAATGTAGCCTTCTTTTGGGGAGAAGGGGTATGAGAAATGGTCCTCCCCAAAGAAGATTTTGCTTTAAACCTGTAGGTAAATAAGGGAGCCAAAACCATTGCTAAATGGAAGAGTGGGATTAATAATAAAGTTGGCCGTGCCTCCACCCAGGAGAGGGTCTCTATGAACAGACGGGGGTCCCTTCCTGGGAAATTAACCAGTAAGCTAATCAAAGTAATTGGGAGCAGATGAACTACTGCAAGAAGCATATAGTAGTGACCAGGGGCGGACTGACCATTTGGAAACTCGGGCACTGCCCGAGGGCCTGGAGTCAGTAGGGGGCCCCATGAGATGCCCCTGGTACCTTTTTCATAGGCTTTTTTGAGTTTGGGCAAGGACATAGTGGCCCCATGATCCCCTATTGCCCGGGGGCCCCATGAGTTGTCAGTCCATAAGTATATACTGTAGATGCACACCAGTTTGGAAATAATACAAGCTTGATATAAGAAGAGATTAATAATTGTACATACTGTACATCCAATGTACAGCATTTGTCAGTGAAGGGCTGATAGGGGTCCTGGTGGAATTGTGCACATACAGCATGGCTTGGTATCCATAGGTATAATTAGGAGACCTGAAGGCAAGATCTGGGGGTGATCCAACAACATGTTGTCCTACCAGCCTGGAATGGGACATCTCACCAGTGAGAACTGTGGTGTGGCAGTGGAACTTGGTGTCGGTTCAGCTGTTTTATAGCAGAAAGTAGAAATATTGTTTTTTTTTAACCTTTTCTGTCTTTTTTGGTTTAAAAAAAAAAAAAGCGGTGATCAAAAAACCACCAAAAGAAAGCTCTATTTGTGTGGAAAAAAATGATATAAATTTCATTTGGGCACGGTGGTGCTTGACCACGCAATTGCCAGTTAAAGTAGCGCAGTGCTGAATAGCAAATAAAAGCTTGGTCATGAAAGGGGTAAAACCTTCTGGAGCTCAAGTGTTTAAAGAGACCACCAATTTAAAACAAATGCAGATGAAAGCACAAAAAGAAACAAGTATTTTAAATGCATTATTGCTGTGTTTTTCATTTCCATCACTTGTTTTTTATTCACTTGCAATGTGCTTTTGAAGTTGCTAGTAAATGTAACTTCTTCATAAAAGTCAATTCCCTAGCACAGCCCCCTCCCCCCCTCATACATCTTAGCTCTGTCCTCTTCTGGAAGAAGACTTGCATCCTTTTAGAAGTATATTGAGCCTCAGGGAGCATCTTGCCAAAAATAAAACTCATCTTGCAGGGAATGCCTGAAATCTGGCCTGGAGCTCAGTGCAGAGGTCTTTTTGAAGTCGTTGCATCACTACTCGGTTTGTAGAGAGGAATTCCCTTGTTGTGTCATTGGCTCTCTGCAGGGTCATTCGAATCTGTAGACACACTACATTCGGTGACTGAAGTATAACCTTTGTTCTACAATGACCTATTTTACATTGAACATTTTCTTGTCTTGATGTGGTTTTGAATATTGAGATAGTGAGTAAGTAACTTTATATACACTATATTGCCAAAAGTATTGGCTCCGTCCTCCCAATCATTGGATTCGGGTGTTCCAATCCCCTCCATGGCCACAAGTGTATAAAATCATCCCCTAGGCATGCAGACGGCTTCTACAAACATTGGTGAAAGAATGGGTCACTCTCAGGAGCTCAGTGACTCCAAGCGTGGTCCCGTGATAGGTGGTCACCTGGGCAATAAGTCCATCCGTGACATTTCCTGGCTACTAAATATTCCACGCTCAACTGTTAGTGGGATTATAACAAAGTGGAAGCAACTGGGAACAACAACTCAGCCACCAAGTGGTAGGCCACGTCACATGACAGGGCGGGGTCAGCGCATGCTGAAGCGCACAGTGCGCAGAAGTCACCAACTGTCTGCAGAGTCAATAGCTAAAGACCTCCAAACTTGGTGTGGCCTTCAGATGAGCCCAACAACAGCGTGTAGAGAGCTTCATGGAATGGGTTTCCATGGCCGAGCAACTGCATCCAAGCCTTCCATCACCAAGTGCAATGCAAAGCGGCGGATGCCGAGGTGTAAAGCACGCCGCCACTGGACTCTAGAGCAGTGGAGATGTGTTCTCTGGAGTGACCAATCGCGCTTCTCTGTCTGGCAATCTGATGAACGTTTCTGGGTTTGGTAGTTGCCAGGAGTACTTTCCTGACTGCAATGTGCCAAGTGTAAAGTTTGGTGGAGGGGAGATTATGGTGTGGGGTTGTTTTTCAGTGGTTGGCCAGTGGGGGGGTTCAGTGAAGGGAACTCTTAGGGCATCAGCATACCAAGACATTTAAACAATTTCATGCTCCCAACTTTGTGGGAAGAGTTTGGGGATGGTCCCTTCCTGTTCCAACATGAATGCGCACCAGTGCACAAAGCAAGGTCCATAAAGACATGGATTAGGAGTTTGGATGGAGGAACTTGACTGGCCTGCACAGAGTCCTGACCTCAACCTGATGGAACACCTTTGGGATGAATTAGAGCGGAGACTGCGAGCCAGGCCTCCTCCCCCGACATCAGTGCCTGACCTGACAAATGTGCTTCTGGAAGAATGGTCCAACCTTCCCATAGACACCCTCCTAAACCTTGTGGACGGCCTTCCCAGAAGAGTTGAAGCTGTTATAGCTGCAAAGGGCGGGGCCAACGTAATATTGAACCCTACGGACTGAGACTGGGATGCTATCAAAGTTCATGTGCGTGTAAAGGCCAGCGTCCCAATATGTTTGGCAATATAGTGTAGAATAAAAGCAGCTGATTTATTTTTAAAAAATGTATAGCAGACTTACAGTTAAAATCTGGTAGGTCATCATGGGAAGCAAAAGGCACCAGTTCAGACACATAACCAGCAACTCCTGATCTAATACCCAGCTTAGAGGGTTCTTGCTCTGACAGTTGTCAAAAGAGGCGCCAATGGACAGTGTCCTCAGCCGCTAGCTGTTGCCTCAACGTTTTGAAAAACAACTTCTTCTTTTTCAAACCTCTTTAAGTGCAGGACCCATGGAACTTGCCTGTATTGGCTTCCCATAGATTGAGCCAAATAAAGGAGGTGACAGTAATGTGTTGGTGGACACAGTTGGCTACACAAGACATGTACAAGCCTTTCCGACTTGTGATCACATGGCCGACATACTAGAAAAGATATCTGTTGTGAAATTCTTTATTTACTATGGCCTACCAAAGAGAATTCATTCAGATCAATGATTTGAGTTCTACAGCAAGCCTGTCATTGAGCAGTCAAATTCTAGTTCAAATGACTCATGCTACTTGGTATTACCTTCAAGCAGGGGCGGACTGACCATTTGGAAACTCTGGCACTGCCCGAGGGCCCGGGGTCAGTAGGGGGCCCCATGAGATGCCCCTGGTACCTTTTTCATAGGCTTTTTTGAGTTTGGGAAAGGACACAGGGGCCCCATGATCCCCTACTGCCCGGGGGCCCCATGAGTTGTCAGTCCGCCCCTGCCTTCAAGGGGACCCTCAGCCTGGATGCTTCAATCGGACTTTGTTGACTATGCTGGGTAAACTGTCAGCTGAGAAAAGACCCCCTGGAGTAGACATGTGGTTACTGTTGTACATGCTTACAACAGCACCAGAAACTATGCAACAGCTCATCTTCCAGTTGATATGGCTTTTGGAGCTAATGTTGATAACATGACAATATGTTGACAAATTGAAGAGAAATCTCAAACAGGTTTATGGAATGGCTGAAGCCACTACTGGGCAAAGGCATCGACAGAATTAAAAAATGATATGACCAGGTGGAGACACATGACTTACCACCTTGGTTTAGGTAGGCAGGTGCCTACATGGGGTATGTTCTGCTACAGCAAGTGAGCTTAGGCTGCCCAGACTAGAGAAGAGTTAAGTTCTGTCCAGTGGTTTTCTGGGTATTTTGGGTCCTGACTTCCTTCCCGGTTGAGATATACTTATTGAAAGGGAAGGCTGGGCTTGAGGAGGTGGTTGAACAGGACCGCATGAGAGCTGGAGGACTCATGTCACTTGGAAGGATGTAACCTTTGTCTGTCACCCCAAGGGAATCATCAGTTATGCACACAAGCAATTTTGGACTCTCACCTTTTCAGGTATGCCTGAAAGTTGGAATTATAGAGCAGTTGCCATGAGTAACCAAGAACTGGTGGGAAAGTGTTTGTCAGCCGGTCATGAAGCATGGTAACTGGCAAGGGTGACAGGTCCTCAGATATCAAGGGAGGCTGTGCTCAGACTTCCTCCCTAGTAGTCAGTTCCCCCAAAGTAACTGGGACCGAACCTGTGGTACGGAGACCGCATATACCTAGCCGCACAGGAGAGAGAAAGAGTTAATTTTGGGCACGCATGAGGTCTGCGCTAGTGCTCAGCAGGAGTGAGGTGGCAGAGATATGCTGGACTGGAGGAGAGGGCATGGGCTCAGCAATGTCCCTCCTAAATGCAACATGAAACAAGATGGTGTAAGGGACCACCCGGCGGTACCACTAGCACTCCACTAAATAGGTGTTTCCAGAGCACGGAGTCTAAGTCCCAGGGTGCTTGTTCACCAGGGCCCCTGATGGTGGGGATGGACTTGGAGCCCCCCGAGACCAGGTCGTGACTACTGGGCAAACCCGTTAGTGGTAGTAGTATTCGCCGAGGGCTCCTGCGGGGAAGAGCCTGATATGAGGAGGTCAGGAGAAACCACTGGGAGGGATGGACGGATGGATGGATGGATGGCTGAGCAGGTGCGGGGTCAGACAAGCCGGGTCGGTAACAGGGAGGACGATACGGTACAAGGCAGCGGGCAGAGAATAGTCGGGTCACACGCCAGGTCAGCAACAGCAGGTCAGATCCAATAGGGGGCATTCAAGAGAGAGGTCAGGCAAAGCAAGGGTCAGGGCAGGAGAAATACAGCAAGGTCAAGCACAATCCGGGTCAGCAACTTACAATTCACAGGTTCGCAGATACAGGATACAGGTAAGACCAGAAGGCACTGAATGACAGCTCAGGGCCATTTAAATATCCCGCCCTGCGCTGCCATTGGTGCCCAGCGGGCGGCCGCGGCTTCTACTGCGCATGAGCGAACTCGAACGCCGCGGCCGGCCCGGACCTAATGCTCGAGTCCCAGCACACTGCGCCTGCGCCGGGACCATCGCGGCGGGGACCGAGGGGATCCCTGACATTGCCCCCCCCCTACGGGCAACCTCCGGATGCCCACCCAATCTCTCCACCACGGGTGATCGCGAAAGAACCTCCGGACAAGTCTAGGCGCATGGACATTATGGGCTGGTTCCCAAGAATTGTCCTCAGGGCCATAGCCCTTCCATTTGATTATGAATTGGGTCTGGCCCCCCCTCTTTCGGCACTTCAAGATTGATTTCACCTAAAATTCCTCTTCCCCTTCTACCGATATGGCCTGCGGAGGCCTAGATTCTCGTTCAGGGAAGGTATCCGGGACCACCGGCTTCAGCAGGGACACATGGAAGACTGGGTGGATCTTGAGTGTGTCAGGGAGGACAAGTTCGTAGGCCACCTCGTTGACCATTCGCTTAACGCAAAAGGGTCCTATAAATTTAGGGCCTAATTTCTTTGAGGGGCAAAGCATCTTTAAGTTAGAAGTAGACAACCAAACCTTCTCACCGGGTCGCAACACCAGATCTCCCCTTCGTCTCTTGTTGAATGCCCTCTTGTAGTCATCTTGGGCCCGAATTAGGGCTTCCTGTAGCTTCTTGTTGTTCGAGGAGAAGAACGTCAATGTATCCTGTGTTGCCGGAATTGGGCATTCAGGGACCAAGTCCGGGAGGAAGGTAGGGTGAAACCCACAATTGGAGAAGAACGGGGACTGCCCCGTTGCCGAATGGCACGCGTTGTTGTACGCGAATTCCGCCAAGGGTAGAAGTGGTATCCAGTCATCCTGGGCAAAAGATGTATAGCAGCGCAGGTACTGCTCCAGAGTCTGGTTGGTTCTCTCTGTCTGTCCGTTGGACTGAGGGTGAAATGCAGAAGAGAGGGACAGTTGGATGTTCAGAGCTTTACACAGAGCCCTCCAAAATCTTGAGGTAAACTGAACCCCTCGGTCAGAGACGATGTCTTCAGGGACCCCGTGCAGTCTTACAATCTCTCGAATGAATACTCGCGCAGTTTCGGCTGCCGACGGAGTCTTCCTTAATGGTATAAAGTGGGCCATCTTAGATAAACGGTCCACGGCCACAAGAATTGCTGTGTGGTCCCGTGAAGGTGGGAGCTCGACTATGAAATCCATTGAAATTTTTTGCCAAGGCCGTTCGGGAATTGGTAAAGGCCGCAGAAGACCCCAAGCCTTGCACCTTGATGGTTTGTTCCTCTGGCAGGTGATGCAGGAGTTAACGTAGTGTTTGCAGTCTTTTGCCATGTCCGGCCACCAGAAGGAGCGTCGGGGGAGCTCTAAGGTCTTGGCCGACCCAAAGTGCCCTGCCATCGGGTGGTCATGGCAATGGCCCAAGACCAGAGTTCGGATTCCCTCTGGCACCACAATCCGATCTTCCTTCCACAGGAGTCCCCCCTTGTTCTGGAGGGGCACCCCGGCTGGGATGGATATGGCCGTGGACGCCTCCATTATCTTGGAACGAAGGTCCGTCTGGAGCGCCAAGAAGTTTCCCAAAGACAGGATAGTGTCGGGCGCTGGGACCTCCTTGGCGTCCTCGTACATGCGTGACAACGCATCTGGCTTCGTATTCTTAGATCCCGGCCTGTATGTAATGTGGAAATTGAATCTTGAGAAGAACAGTGCCCATCTTGCCTGTCGTGGGCGTAAGCGTTTGGCGGTCCTCAGGTACTCCAGATTCTTATGATCCGTAAATATTAAGATGGGGTGTGAGGCACCTTCCAGCAGGTACCTCCATTCCTCTAACGCTGTCTTAATCGCCAGAAGTTCACGATCGCCGATATCGTAGTTCCTTTCCGCCGGGGTGAGTTTCCGTGAGAAGAATGCCACAGGGTGGAGCAATTCCCTGGTGCCCTTTCGCTGGGATAGGATGGAACTTACCGCATTCTCTGACGCATCTACCTCCAAGATGTAGGGTAAGGCGGCATCGGGGTGACCCAGGATGGGTGCCGAAGTGAATAGTTTCTTCAAAGCTTCAAAAGCTTCCTGCGCCTCTGGCGTCCACCTGAATCGAGTTCCAAGCTTGGTTAGCTGAGTAATGGGGGAGACCAGACCCGAGAAGTTCTTGATGAACTTGCGGTAAAAGTTTGCGAACCCGACAAACCGTTGGACGCCCTTCCTGTCTGTGGGTTCAGGCCAATCCAGTATTGCAGAGACTTTCTGAGGGTCCATCGCGACCCCCGCGGTGGAGATAATCAGACCCAGAAAAGTAATACTAGACTGTTCAAAGCAACATTTGTCAGCTTTGGCGTATAAGCCGTGCTGCCGCAACCGCCCTAATACCTTTGCTACGTGAACCCTGTGCTCCCCCAGAGAAGGTGAAAAAATCAAAATATCGTCTAAGTAGACTATAACAAAGACATCCAGGAAATCCCTAAAAATGTCGTTCACAAAGTGTTGGAAGGTGGCCGGTGCATTGCACAGACCGAACGGCATGACCAGATATTCGAAGTGGCCGAAGCGGGTGCGGAATGCCGTTTTCCACTCGTCCCCCTCCCTTATGCGAACCAGGTTGTATGCTCCCCTTAAGTCCAGTCTTGTGAACACCACTGCCGCCTTTAAACTCTGGAATAACTCTGGTACCAACGGCAGGGGGTAACGGTTTTTGATTGTAACTCTATTCAATTCCCGGTAATCAATACACGGTCTCAAGGTCTTGTCCTTTTTTTCTACAAAGAAAATCCCTGCCCCTGCCGGAGAGGTAGAGGGGCGGATGAATCCCTTCTGCAGGCTGTCCTCAATGTATTCCCTCAGGGCCCCCAATTCGAGCTCCGAAAGGGGGAAGATCCGCCCGAAAGGGATCTCTGAGCCAGGTAACAGGTCGATAGGACAGTCATACGGGCGGTGGGGGGGTAGAGTATCTGCTCCCCGTTTACTGAATACATCAAGGAATTCATGGTAGGCTGCAGGAATGACCTGCCTTAAGTCGGCATCCCCCTCTGAGCACACAAGGACCTGGGGAACCCCCGGGCCCGAAGTGCGGCAGTGTTCCCGACAGTATGAGGAAGGGAACGAGACTACCCTGGTTTCCCAGTCAATCTGGGGGTTATGAGCCCGTAACCACGGAAGCCCCAGAATGACTGGAAAAAGGGGTGATGCGATGGCATCCAAGCGGAGGAGTTCCTGGTGTTGGCTGGCAATGGTGGTAGAAATGGAAGGGGTCTCCTGGTTAACCACCCCTGATCTTATCCGGGACCCATCGGCCAGAAATGTGTTGAACCCCTTTTCTTTTGGTTGGAGGGGAATACCCTGCTGGTGAGCAAAATTAATATCTACAAAACAGCTGCATGCCCCCGAGTCAATAATGGCTGTCACTTCCACGGTCCTTTCTGGCAGCTGAAAGGAGAGGGGTACAACTAAGTATTGGGAAGAATGAACATCGCCAACAGATAAGGAAGAAGAGGTGCACTTACTCAGTTTCTGCGGGCAGGATCGTACCATGTGACCAGCTTCACCACAGTAGAGGCATAGGTTCTGGGAGCGTCTGCGCTGGCGTTCCTCTGGAGATAGCTTAGGTCGCGCCAGGCCTAGCTGCATGGGTTCAGGAGTATCCTCCGGTGGTGGGTTCAGGAACTGTGGCCTAGTGGATTGGCTGTGACCCTGGAAAGACCCCCAGGTACCTCCTCGACCCTGACCGGACCTCTCAAACCTGCGTTCCCGCAGTCTTCGGTCAATCTTGATGGTTAGTGCAATTAAGTCTTCAAGCGCCTCAGGCATTTCTACCCAGGCGAGCTCGTCTTTCAGGGCCTCTGACAGGCCCATGCGGAACTGGTGCACAAGGGCAAACTCGTTCCAGCGTGTGTCCCCCATCCAACGCCTAAAGTCAGAGGCGTACTCCTCCGCCGCCCGTCGGCCCTGCCGGAGTGTGTAAATGGTAGCTTCGGCCGAAGCTGCCCGCTGTGGGTCATCATATAAGATGGCCATTGTGTCAAAAAAAACATTAACTGAGCCTAGGTGGGGGTCATTGTTCCCTCTCAGTCGGTGGGCCCAGTCTTGGGGTTCACCCTGCAGGAGGGAGATGACAAACCCCACCTTTACTGATTCCGTCAAAAAGGTACGAGGTTGCAACTCAAAATAGAGAAGGCAGGATTCACGGAACGACCTGAAGCGTGTGCGGTCCCCGTGAAAACGCTTCGGTAGGGGTACCCGGGGTTCGGCCATAGGAAGTGATGCGGGGGCCCCTGAAGCAGGCCCAGGGGCCGCTACGGGCGGAGGTGCAGGGGTCGGGGCCTGTGGTGCAGGGGCAGATATCGTGCAGGCCTGGAACCGATTTTCAATCTGTAAACACCTGTCCTGTAATACGTTTACAGCTTGCGTCAAGGAAGCCAGGTGCCTACAAACTTCCTCCAGCGGGGAGGGTCCTCCTCGAGGCTCCGTCATGGCCTTCTGGTACTGTAAGGGACCACCCGGCGGTACCACTAGCACTCCACTAAATAGGTGTTTCCAGAGCACGGAGTCTAAGTCCCAGGGTGCTTGTTCACCAGGGCCCCTGATGGTGGGGATGGACTTGGAGCCCCCCGAGACCAGGTCGTGACTACTGGGCAAACCCGTTAGTGGTAGTGGTATTCGCCGAGGGCTCCTGCGGGGAAGAGCCTGATATGAGGAGGTCAGGAGACCCCACTGGGAGGGATGGACGGATGGATGGATGGATGGCTGAGCAGGTGCGGGGTCAGACAAGCCGGGTCGGTAACAGGGAGGACGATACGGTACAAGGCAGCGGGCAGAGAATAGTCGGGTCACACGCCAGGTCAGCAACAGCAGGTCAGATCCAATAGGGGGCATTCAAGAGAGAGGTCAGGCAAAGCAAGGGTCAGGGCAGGAGAAATACAGCAAGGTCAAGCACAATCCGGGTCAGCAACTTACAATTCACAGGTTCGCAGATACAGGATACAGGTAAGACCAGAAGGCACTGAATGACAGCTCAGGGCCATTTAAATATCCCGCCCTGCGCTGCCATTGGTGCCCAGCGGGCGGCCGCGGCTTCTACTGCGCATGAGCGAACTCGAACGCCGCGGCCGGCCCGGACCTAATGCTCGAGTCCCAGCACAGGGCGGCACACTGCGCCTGCGCCGGGACCATCGCGGCGGGGACCGAGGGGATCCCTGACATTTGGTGTGTAGTGACATGGGGTGGAATGCTTCACAGAGGAACTCGGTACATTTACTACTGCACTCAATGTACGTCTCATCTCTAAGCTGAGGTACTGCCATAATGTTGACTTTCATATGAATGCTAGGCCTGGTCCCAGGCATTGATGACCTCACACACACACGAGAAGGTTCCCCCACGTGCGGGGCAAGTAGGCCCTGCCTAGATGGGGGCAAAGTCCTTCTAAGGAACCTAAGCTGCATGGGAAGAAGACACTAACTGATCATTGGAGTTCTCAGATTTACATAATTTGTCCACAGTTCTCCAACATTCCAGTTTACAAAGTTTGTCCTTAAAGTAAAGATGGACTCAACGACATGTGACACTGTAATAATATGATACCATTGGCAGAATAAGTGAGAAAAGATTAATCCTGAACACAGAATGGTTCAGAGTAAGCCAAACTCTTAACGGTTGAGAAGATTATACACATACAAATCTTCCCACCACTCACCCAATCACCATTTTTTGAAGACGAGGATCAAGATGGAGTTTTTATGGAATATTATTTCATTAGAATTGTACAGAACTAAGACAATATAAATTCAATGGGCAGCACAGTGGCTAAATGGTTAGAACGTCTGCCTGGCAATACTAGGGTCGTTGGTTCAAATCGCGACTACGGTACCACCTGCCTGGAGTTTTCATGTTCTCCCTGTGCCTGTGTGGGTTTCCTCCGGGTACTCTGGTTTCCTTCCACACTCCAAAGACATGTTGGTAGGTTAATTGGCTCCTGTCTAAATTGGCCCTAGTATGTGTATGTATGAATGTGAGTTAGGGACTTTAGATTGTACGCCCCTTGAGGGTTAGGGACCTTAGATTGTACGCCCCTTGAGTGTTAGGGACTTTAGATTGTACGCCCCTTGAGGGTTAGGGACCTTAGGTTGTACGCCCCTTGAGGGTTAGGGACCTTAGATTGTACGCCCCTTGAGGGTTAGGGACCTTAGATTGTACGCCCCTGGAGGGTTAGGGACCTTAGATTGTACGCCCCTTGAGGGTTAGGGACCTTAGATTGTACGCCCCTTGAGGGTTAGGGACCTTAGATTGTACGCCCCTTGAGGGTTAGGGACCTTAGATTGTACACCCCTTGAGGGTTAGGGACCTTAGGTTGTACGCCCCTTGAGGGTTAGGGACCTTAGGTTGTACACCCCTTGAGGGTTAGGGACCTTAGATTGTACACCCCTTGAGGGTTAGGGACCTTAGATTGTACACCCCTTGAGGGTTAGGGACCTTAGATTGTACGCCCCTTGAGGGTTAGGGACCTTAGGTTATACGCCCCTTGAGGGTTAGGGACCTTAGATTGTACGCCCCTTGAGGGTTAGGGACCTTAGATTGTACGCCCCTTGAGGGTTAGGGACCTTAGATTGTATGCCCCTTGAGGGTTAGGGACCTTAGATTGTACGCCCCTTGAGGGTTAGGGACCTTAGATTGTACGCCCCTTGAGGGTTAGGGACCTTAGATTGTACGCCCCTTGAGGGTTAAGGACCTTAGATTGTACGCCCCTTGAGGGTTAGGGACTGATGTGAATGTACAATAGATATGTAAAGCACTGCGTAAATTGATGGTGCTATATAAGTACCTAAAATAGATAAATGTGAACGCAGAATTCCTCAAATAACCAACCACTCCAAGCTGAAACAACCTCCCTTTCATGTGAATGGACCTGAGTCCC
Source organism: Staurois parvus (assembly GCF_062004578.1). Lineage (NCBI taxonomy): Eukaryota > Metazoa > Chordata > Amphibia > Anura > Ranidae > Staurois > Staurois parvus. Next base: position 86,276 of record NW_028319379.1, on the reverse strand, counting down.
TATTGAAGTTGAACAGTCTACTCAAGCTCTGAAAGACTTCCCAGAAGTAGATCCTTCTTTCCCTGCAAACTGTATTTAGAATGAGAGGAGAGACTGCTTCTGAAACTTCAAATGCTGAATCAATAAGACGTGAGACGGGCAACGTTGATTCTAAGCAGATATCAGAAGAGAATTCCTTGCTTGTTCAAGAACCTGAAAGGGAGTGTTCAAAGACTGTACATTTTTTTAATCAAGTTCTTTAGTTGCTAGCTTTGAGCCAAGGCCTCCCAATACCATGAAGGTCTCCACTCACTTATGATGCTCCAGGGTATAGCACTCAAGAAGCTATGACGACTGCTCATAGACCAGTCTACACCCATCTTTCCTTAGCCACCTGTTTAAAATGTGACACCCTGCTTAGTCATATGTTTAATTGGTGACACCCATCCCCCGACTCAGTTGAATGTCAGTAGAAATTGGTGGGATGGACTCCTTCAGTGCACAATGGCTTTATAATGCTAATTGAAATTGTCCTGTTGGCAGTCTATGTTTCCACTTGGAAGGATCAAAGAATTTCAGATAAAAATGTTTACTCAAAATCTGCCACCTCATGGCTTTTCCATACAATTTACACCTTTATTAATGCTGTGGACCCCCAAAAAACTTGCTGCTGGAACCCGCTGTAGGTACTGGCTGGACAGTAGCCATAAACACAGTAGAAACCAGAGGCGGACTGACCATTCGAGCACTCGGGCACTGCCTGAGGGCCCAGGGTCAGTAGGGGGCCCCATGAAATGCCCCTGGTACCTTTTTCTAGGCTTTTTTGGGTGTGCTTTGAGTGTGGACAAGGACACAGGGGCCCCATGCTCCCCTGTTGCAAAGGGGCACCATGAGTTGTCAGTCCGCCCCTGGTAGAAACATTTAGAAAACCTCCATTGCCACACGCCATGCTCAGCCCTGTATCTTCTGGAAGTTAGCAGCCTCAGCAGACCCCGCTGCGAAAAGCGTTGGGCGTGTGGCATGGACGGGGTCCGCCGAGGCTGCTAACTTCCAGATGATGCATGGCTGAGCTTGGTGTGCAGCAATGGAGACTTTCTGAATGTTTCTACCATGTTTTTAATGCCGGGAAGTATAGCTTGTGCTACATTCAGAGCTCCAACAGGAGATTTACAGAACTCTTACACAAAAGCTGCACCCTTCTCCCACCCATTCATTCACAGAAGGCTTTGTATTCCCCTCTTAGACAGTTGGTCCCGTTGGAAGAATTTCCCTCCAGTTCTGTTCTATGGATAATTCTAAAACTGACAAGGGGAAAGAAGCATATGGGCAGCATATGAATGAAAAAGAGCTCATGAATGGAGGAGGTGGAACTTTCATTCATCTGGTCATTCTACATTCACTGGAAGCTATAGTACAGATTCAATGGTTGGCAAAGGTAGGTAAAAAGGGCGGGCATAGTGCCTGTCACGGGTCCTGCCAATCGTATTAACTGCGGGGAATGGGAGGGGGGTAGAGGACTTGGGATTTCAGCTATTACAGCCGCATCAGCACAAGGAAGCTTTTGGATTGAGTATCATTATTGTCACTTTTGCTGATTTGTTTTTTAAAGAATTTTTTTCTCTAAACTTAGGCTTTAAAAGGATTTTTATTTTTGTCCAGATCTGGATCTAACCTACCTGATCTGGGGGGGCATAATGTCAACACTGTGTGTGAGTCACTGGCAGTCTATCACAAAAAGTATTTTTAAAAATACATTTCAAATATACTGTATGTCTTTAAAAATACAAATCTACATTTTTGAAATGCATTTACAAATAGATGTAAAAATATATGTTAAATTTAAATTTTAACATATATTTTTACATATCTTCGTAAATGCATTTCAAAAATGTAGATTTGTATTTTTAAAGACATACATTATAATTGAAATGTATTTTTAAAAATACTTTTCATATAATTTGTAATAAAAACGCATTTCAACATGCAGTATATATATTTATTGAAATATATTGAATACGGCCAAAATTGTAGCATTTCAAATATATGGCAATATATTTGGAAAGAATATTTTTAAAATATATTTCAAACATATTTTTCTCCCATGTGGGATGAACTGGAGAATTTCTAAGGTGGAGATAAGAATGATAACAGAGAATGAACATGAAGAATCCTCATGGGACAATAATACAATTTTGGCAGCATTCAATATATTTCAATATATATATACAGTGGGGATGGAAAGTTTGGGCACCCCAGCTAAAAATTTGTATTAATGTGCATAAAGAATCCAAGGAAAGATGTAAAAATCTCCAAAAGGCATCAAATTACAGATTAGACATTCTTATAATATGTCAACAAAAGTTAGATTTTATTTCCATCATTTACACTTTGAAAATAACAGAAAACAAAAAAATGGCGTCTGCAAAAGTTTGGGCCCCCTGCAGAGTTAATATCTTGTACTGCCCCCTTTGGCAAGTATCACAGCTTGTAAACGCTTTTTGTAGCCAGCCAAGAGTCTTTCAATTCTTGTTTGAGGTATCTTTGCCCATTCTTCCTTACAAAAGTCTTCCAGTTCTTTGAGATTTCTGGGCTGTCTGTCACGCACTGCTCTTTTAAGGTCTATCCATAGATTTTCAATTATGTTGAGGTCAGGAGATTGTGAAGGCCATGGCAAAACCTTCAGTTTACGCCTCTTGATGTAATCCCCGTGGATTTCGAGGTGTGTTTAGGATCATTATCCATTTGTAGAAGCCATCCTCTCTTTAGCTTCAGCTTTTTCACAGATGGCATGAAGTTACCATCCAAAATTTGCTGAAATTTTATTGAATCCATTTTTCCTTCTACTCATGAGATGTTCCCTGTGCCACTGGCTGCAACACAACCCCAAAGCATGATTGATCCAACCCCATGCTTCACAGTTGGACAGAGGTTCTTTTCATTAAATTCTGTGCCCCTTCTTCTCCAAACGTACCTTTGCTCATTCCGGCCAAAAAGTTCAATTTTAACCTCATCGGTCCACAGAGCTTGTTTCCAAAATGCATCAGGCTTGTCTTTATGTTCATTTGCAAAGTTCAAACGATGATTTTTGTGGTGAGGACGTAGAAGAGGTTTTCTTCTGATGACTCTTCCATGAAGACCATATTTGTACAAGTATCTCTTTATAGTGGAATAGTGTACCACAACTCCAGTGTCTGCCAGATCTTTCTGGAGGGATCGTGCAGTCAAACGTGGGTTTTGAATTGTTTTTCTCACAATCCTGCGAGCTGTTCTGTCTGATATTTTTCTTGGTCTTCCAGATCTTGCTTTAACTTCCACTGTTCCTGATGACTGCCATTTCTTAGTTACATTCCGAACAGAGGATATTGACATCTGAAAACGCTTTGCTATCTTCTTATAGCCTTCTCCAGCTTTGTGAGCGTCAACTATTTTCAGTTTCAGTTTTCTAGACAACTGCTTAGAAGAACCCATGGTGCTGATTGTTGGGGCAAGGTCAGATGAGTCTGGGCATTTAAAACCTTTGAGATTGACATCACCTGGTCTTCCCAGACGATGATTGAGAACAATCCATGACGCTGGCAGGTCTCAGCTTGGCAAAGGGGCAGTGCATGCTATAAATTCTGCAGGGTGCCCAAACTTTTGCAGACGCCATTTTTTTGTTTTCTGTTATTTTGAAAGTGTAAATGATGGAAATAAAATCTAACTTTTGTTGACATATTATAAGAATGTCTAATCTGTAATTTGATGCCTTTTGGAGATTTTTCCATCTTTCCTTGGCTTCTTTATGCACATTAATACAAATTTTTAGCTGGGGTGCCCAAACTTTCGATCCCCACTGTATATATATATATATATATATATATATATATATACTGTATGTTGAAATGTGTTTTTACTACAAAATATATGAAAAATATTTTTAAAAATACATTTTCAAATATACTGTATGTCTTCAAAAATACATTTAATCTACATTTTTGCATTTACAAATACATGTAAAAATATATGTTAAAATTAAATTTTAACATATATTTTTATATTTTTACATATTGTTGTAAATGCATTCCAAAAATGTAGATAGTATATTTGAAATGTATTTTTAAAAATACTTTTCATATATTTTGTAATAAAAATGCATTTCAACATGCAGTATATATATATATATATATATATATATATATTTTTTTTTTTTAAATATATTTTGAAATATATAGAATACGGCCAAAATTGTAGTATTTAAAATATATGCTTGAAAGAGCAGGGCCCTTGAACCCCTCGTGTTTTGTTTTGTTACTGTATTGTCTCATGTTCTGTCCCCCACTATAATGTACAGCGCTGAGCAAACCTTTTAGAGCTATATAAATACTGTATAATAATAATAATAATGTCAATATATTTGGGAAGAATATTTTTAAAATATATTTCGATTAACATGAAGAATCCTCATGGGACAATAATACAATTCTGGCAGCATTCAATATATTTCAAAATATATTTCAATAAATATATATATATATATCTATATATATATATATATATATATATATACACTGTATGCTGAAATGCGATTTTATTACAAAATATATGAAAACTATTTTTAAAAATACATTTACATTACATTTTAACATATATTTTTACATATATTTGTAAATGCATTCCAAAAATGTAGATTTGTATTTTTAAAGACATACAGTATATTTGAAATGTATTTTAAAAAATACTTTTCATATATTTTGTAATTATTATTATTATTATACAGGATTTATATAGCGCCAACAGTTTGCTCAGCGCTGTACAATATAACGGGAGACAATACAGCCACAATACAATTCAATACAAGAGGGATAGGAGGGCCCTGATCCTGGGAGCTTACAATCTAAAAGAATAATCCAATCACTTTATTATTATTATACAGGATTTATATATTATTATTATTATACAGGATTTATATATCGCCAACAGTTTGCTCAGCGCTTTACAATATAACGGGAGACAATACAGCAACAATACAGTTCAATAAAAGAGGGATAGGAGGGCCCTGATCCTGGGAGCTTACAATCTAGGAGATAAAAATGCATTTCAACATGATATATATATATATATATATATATATACTGTATATATATATAGATATATCTATATATCTATATATATATATATATATATATTGAAATATATTTTTAAATATTTTGAATACGGCCAAAATTGTAGCATTTCAAATATATGTCAATATATTTGGGAATAATATTTTTTAAATATACTTCAAATATATTTTTCTTCCATGTTGGTCTGCGGTATGGAGATCCACAGATTTATAGGTTTGTGCGGCAGAAATGTGTCGCTGGGAGATGAGGTGCGTTATGTATATATTTTATACGACAGGAAGAGCGCTTCATTAGTTTTTTTACTTTATTTTTTTAATGTGCAGCGAATTGTTGGGCCATATTCACGTTTGTGTGCAAATATGTCAATATATACAGACACGCCTGTAGACGTGGAATGTCAGCCCTCGGCTACATAACATATACATCATGTTTATGAACTATTCCTGTGTCCTGTCAGACCGTATGCAGCCTTTCAAGTGCGCAAACCTGGTTGCCACCCTTAAATGTTCCTCTACAGACCTGCAGGCTGCTCGTACCATTCCCCTGATTGGGAGGGGTCCAAAATAAAAAAAAAATAATTTCAACAACAAAGACTTTGTTGCAACAGTCACAGGATTTGTACGTTGGCCTTTTTGATGTCTAATAAGAGTTGGCTTGTCGCCCACAGGGTGTAGTCATTATTAGACACCCCTGCCGTGGAATGGTGCAGCCCTCAGATATATAAGCCCGGGTACTGTCTGATGTGCTCAGCCTGCCAATACCTGTGCAAAAAATGAGTCAGTCTCATGTGGGTGATCATTATTCGGTACCCGGCGGAGTGGGTCGACCCAGGACACCAACTAAGGAAGATCAAGCTGTCCTTGACAAGGTAAGCAATTTGGGGGAACCAGTCCTAAAGGGAACCATCATTTATCCCAACTGGCTTGGGAATCAGTCTCAAAGCTCACCCAAGTTCACGATGGAAGAAGTCAGCCAGTTACCAATGGACTTGGAAGGTCCCTTAAACAGAAGAGCTTCTTGAGACCCCTAAAATGGAAACCACAATGGAGGGAATTTATCAAAAGTGGAGCATAACAGCCAATCAGCTTGTTCTTTTCAGGTTTTGAAAATGAAAGTTAGAATTTGATTGAGCTGCTCCAGATTCTGATAAATTCTCCTCCCTGACTATGTATTTTGCACAATGTTTCATTTTGCATATAACTTCTACCTATTCATGTTCCATGTTTGATGCTGCATGAAATGTACAAATGTTGGTGCTCCCCTCAAGGGCTTTGTAGACTAGGGTTGGGATGTCCTTCTGTCATCTGTAATAACCCCCCGGAATTGTATAACATAACACAGTTGATACTTTATTGTACTGAAAGATATCATACATATCGTACATAGTTAGGTTCTTCTGATAGAAATGATGATACGATATGCTCAGTTCTTGGAAATACAGTCACCGGCCACTTTATTAGGTCCACCTTGCTAGAACTGGGTTGGACCCCCTTTTGCCTTCAAAACTGCCTTCATTTTTCATGGCATAAATTCAACAAGGTGTTGGAAATGTTCCTCAGGGGACAAACTAAAACATTTAATGTGAAAATGGCTTAATGTAGCTTAACGTGTAATAAACTGCCTAAATCTCAATCAATTGACTTGAAACTTTGCACAGCCCAAGTTCTCAGCTTCCCAAACATGTCCTAGAAGTTTCATAGATTTTGGCCTGGAAGTAGACTGTACTAAGATTGAGCACATAGAATTTGGTGTAAGCAACATGATAGCATGGATCCATCCTGCCTTGTATGAACGGTTCAGGCTGGTGGTGGTAGTGTCATGGTGTGGTGGATCTATCCTGCCTTGTATGAACGGCTCAGGTTGGTGGTGGTGGTGTCATGGTGTGGTGGATCTATCCTGCCTTGTATCAACGGTTCAGGGTGATGTCATGGTGTGGTGGATCCATCCTGCCTTGTGTGAACGGTTCAAGCTGGTGGTGTCATGGTGTGGTGGATCCATCCTGCCTTGTGTGAACGGTTCAGGCTGGTGGTGTCATGGTGTGGTGGATCCATCCTGCCTTGTTTCAACGGTTCAGGCTGGTGGTGGTGGTGTCATGGTGTGGTGGATCCATCCTGCCTTGTATCAACGGTTCAGGCTGGTGGTGGTGGTGTCATGGTGTGGTGGATCCATCCTGCCTTGTATGAACAGTTCAGGCTGGTGGTGTCATGGTGTGTGGGAGATTTTCTTGGCACACTTTGGGCTCCTTAGTACCAACTGAGCATCGTTTAAACATCACAGCCTACCTGAGTCTTGTTGCTGACCATGTCCATCCCTTTATGACTCCAGTGTCCCCATCTTCTGATGGCTCCTTCCAGCAGGATAATGCACCATGTCACAAAGCTCAGATCATCTCCAATATGACAATGAGATCACTGCACTCCAATGGCCTCCACCATCACCAGATCTCCGTACAATAGTAGAACACCTTTGGGATGTGGTGGAATGGGAGATTTACATCATGGATGTGCAGCCGACAAATCTGCAGAAACTGTGTGATGCTATCATGTCAATATTGACATGATGGCATCCCACAGTTTCTGCAGATTTGTCGGCTGCACATCCATGATGCGACTCTCTCATTCCACCACATCCCAAAGGTGCTCTATTGGATGGAGATTTTGTGACTGTGGAGGCCATTGGAATCCAGTGACCTCATTATCATGTTTGAGATCTGAGCTTTGTGACATGGTACATTATCCTGCTGGAAGGAGCCATAAGAAGATGGGGATACTGGAGTCATGAAGGGATGGACATGGTCAGCAACAATACTCAGGTAGGCTGTGATGTTTAAACGATGCTCAATTGGTACTAAGGGGCCCAAAGTGTGCCAAGAAAATCTCGCACACACCAGGACACCACCAGCCTGAACTGTTCATACAAGGCAGGATGGACCCACCACACCATGACACCACCACCACCAGCCTGAACCGTTGATACAAGGCAGGATGGATCCACCACACCATGACACCACCACCACCACCATCCTGAACCGTTGATACAAGGCAGGATGGATCTACCACACCATGACACCACCAGCCTGAACCGTTGATACAAGGCAGGATGGATCCACCACACCATCAGTGTACATGTCCCCTCTGCGAAAAGCCGATTACCGGCTCTCCTCTCCTCTGTCAGCGTGACAGCTCAAGAGGAGAGAAATGCCGATAACCGTTTACATGTGATCAACTGTGATTGGACCAGGGCGGACTGACAACTCATGGGGCCCCCGGGCAATAGGGGATCATGGGGTCCGTGTGTCCTTGTCCAAACTCAAAAAACCTATAAAAAAGGTACCAGGGGCATCCCATGGGGCCCCCTACTGACCCCGGGCCCTCGGGCAGTGCCCGAGTTTCCAAATGGTCAGTCCGCCCCTGGATTGGACACAGCTGATCACATGACCGAGCTGACATCTTCGGCTCTTTCCATGATCTGCTGTGTCCGAGGGACACAGCGCACCGGCGATCGCCGCGCTGCATGCTCCCTGAGCCGCTCATGCGCGCTGAGAATGGAAGGACGTCATATGACGTCCTATCAAAACGAGAGAACAACCTTGCACCCATCATTGTACTATATGGCGGGCGGAAGGTGGTTAAATAGGCCACTGGGCGTCATGGTCACCCACGTGGAAGAAAAATATATTTGAAATATATTGTAAAAATATTCTTCCCAATTATATTACCATATATTTGAAATGCTACAATTTTGGCCGTATTCAGTATATTTCAAAATATAAATAAATATCAATAAATAAATATATATATATATACTGTATGTTGAAATGCATTTTTATTACAAAATATATGAAAAATATTTTTAAAAATAATTTCAAATATACTGTATGTCTTTAAAAATACAAATCTACATTTTTGGAACGCATTTACAAATATATGTAAAAATATGTGTTAAAATGACTTTTTTATTTAAAAAAAAAATCTTAAATTATATTTAAAAATAAATATTTTTTTAAATAAATTCTGGCCGTGGACCAGATGGCCATTTCTATGACCTTGGGAGGCAAGAAGCGACGTCATGATGTCGCTTTAGGCATTGGCAGATGTGAACACTGCCATTTTTTAGTTTGTTTGAAAGCTTGAGATCAATTTTTTTTTGATCTCATGCTTTCCAGAATAGAGGAGAGATCCGGGGTTCTTATAGACCCCGGATCTCTCCTTAAAGAGGACCTGTCATGCCTAATTCCTATTAAAAGGGATGTTTGCATTTCTTGTAATAGGAATAAAATGATAAAAAAAAAATAATAAAGAAACAGTGTAATAATAAAAATAAAATAAATAATAATAAAAAAATTATTTAAAGTGCCTCCGTCCCCTCATGCTCACACACTTCTGTGCAAACGCATATGTAGGTTGTGCCCCCATATGTAAACGGCATTAGAAACCACACATGTGAGGTATCAACGCGAATGTTATAGCGAGAGCAAAAATTTCAGCACTTTACCTCCTCTGTAGCTCTAAACTGGAACCCTGTAAACACTTTTAAAGCATCTCCTATGAAGATTTTCATGTACCATAGTTTAGAGCCATTCCACGAGTGTGCGCATTGTTACATTATTATTATACAGGATTTATATATTATTATTATTATTATACAGGATTTATATTATTATTATACAGGATTTATATGATTATTATTATACAGGATTTATATTATTATTATTATTATTATTATACAGGATTTATATATTATTATTATTATTATTATTATACAGGATTTATATTATTATTATACAGGATTTATATTATTATTATTATACAGGATTTATATATTATTATTATTATACAGGATTTATATATTATTATTATTATTATACAGGATTTATATATTATTATTATTTATATACAGGATTTATGGCGCCAACAGTTTGCTCAGCGCTTTACAATATAACGGGAGACAATACAGCAACAATACAGTTCAATACAAGAGAGATAGGAGGGCCCTGATCCTGGGAGCTTACATCATCTTTTATATTTTACCAAAAATTTTTATTATATTTTGTGGTTTTTTAGTTCATTAACCACCTCCCGCCGGGTGCAAGATGGCTCTCTCGTTCTGGGAGGACGTCATATGACGTCCTCCCATTCTCACCGCGCATGCACGGCTCAGGGAGCGCGCAGCACGGCGATAGGCGGTGTGGTGTCCCTCGGACACTGATCACGGAAAGAGCCGAAGATGTCGATCCGGTCACGTGATCAGCTGTGTCCAATCACAGCTGATCACATGTAAACACGGAAATGCCGGTTATCGGCATTTCTCTCCTTTCGAGCTGTCACACTGACAGAGGAGAGCCGGTAATCGGCTTTCAGCGGAGGGGACATGTACACTGATCATCAGGGCACTGATGATCAGTGTGCCCTGATGATCAGTGTGGCCCCAGCAGCGCCACCTGACAGTGTCCATCAGTGCCAGCAGTCAGTGCCACATATCAGTGCCTACCAGTGCACATCAATGCCACATATCAGTGCCCATCTGAGCTGCCTATCAGTGCCACCTATCAGTGCCAGTCAGTGCCACCTATCAGTGCCAGTCAGTGCTGCCTATCAGTGCCAGTCAGTGCCGCCTAACAGTGCCGGTCAGTACCACCTAACAGGGCCAGTCAGTGCCGCCTAACGGTGCCAGACAGTGCCGCCTATCAGTGCCATATATCAGTGCCATGTATCAGTGCTGCCTGTCAATGCCCATCAGTGCCACCTACCAGTGCCTCCTCATCAGTGTCCATCAGTGCCACCTATTAGTGCCCATCACTGCAGCCTCATTAGCGCACATCAGTGAAGGAGAAAAATCACTTATTTACCAAATTTTTTTTTTCAAACTTTTCAGTGGTTTTGGGTTCGTTTAATAAATCAAAAACCCCGAGGTGATTAAATACCACCAAAATAAAGCTCTATCTGTCACAAAAAAATTATAGAAATTTCATATGGGTACAGTGTTGCATGACCGCGCAATTGTCATTCAAAGTGCGACAGCGCTGAAAGCTGGAAATTAGCCTGGGCAGGAAGGGGGGGAAGTGTCCTGTAGGCAGGAAGGGGGTAGAAGTATCCTGTAGGCAGGAAGGGGGTAGAAGTGTCCTGTAGGCAGGAAGGGGGTAGAAGTGCCCTGTAGGCAGGAAGGGGGTAGAAGTGCCCTGTAGGCAGGAAGGGTGTAGAAGTGCCCTGTAGGCAGGAAGGGGGTAGAAGTGCCCTGTAGGCAGGAAGGGGGTAGAAGTGTCCGGTAGGCAGGAAGGGGGTAGAAGTGCCCTGTAGGCAGAAAGGGGGTAGAAGTGCCCTGTAGGCAGGAAGGGTGTAGAAGTGCCCTGTAGGCAGGAAGGGGGTAGAAGTGCCCGGTAGGCAGGAAGGGGGTAGAAGTGCCCTGTAGGCAGGAAGGGGGTAGAAGTGCCCTGTAGGCAGGAAGGGGGTAGAAGTGTCCTGTAGGCAGGAAGGGGGTAGAAGAGCCCTGTAGGCAGGAAGGGGGTAGAAGCGCCCGGTAGGCAGGAAGGGGGTAGAAGTGCCCGGTAGGCAAGTGGTTAAAGTGTTTTTTTCTTTTAATTGCGATTTGAAAAATTGCTGCACAGAAGCTGCCACCAACATTTTATTCTCTAGGGTCTCTGCTAAAAAAATATATAAAATATTTAGGGGTTCTGATTGAGGTGATTGTAGCCGTATTAGTGCATTTGCGACAGAAACAATTGAGGACTGTCCGTGATACTTCTTTTATTTGCACTAACATACAATTTTGAGGACAAGCTTTCAGGGAATGTCCCATTCTTCAGGTCTAAGCTGTACTCAATTGTTCCTTAGGGGTTAGTCATTTTTTTTTAGCAAATAAATTATGATTTTTACATGTAGGAGAGAAATGCCAGAATTGGCCTGGGTGGAAAGTAGTCATCGCCTATGGACATTTTTGGGTGCCGCAATCTGTCACCATTTCACGGATGTGAGCCATTGTAAGGTTTGACATGTTGGGTATCTACAGTATTTCCTTGGCACAACCTTATTTTTTTATATTTTATTGAAGGAATGGGTGTAATATCCTGCACAACTGGCAATAGAAGGGTTAAATCCTGAAGAGTGAAACCTCTGGGACAGTTTACCAGCAAAGTACATAAAGGGATGTGCACTAACCTCCCATTACATTACAAGGGGGGATATGATCTCCATATATAATACCTTATGGGGGATATGATCTTCATGTATAATACATAAGGGGGGGATATGATCTCCATGTATAATATATAAGGGGGGATATGATCTCCATGTATAATACATAAGGGGGATATGATCTTCATGTATAATACATAAGGGGGGGATATGATCTCCATGTATAATATATAAGGGGGGATATGATCTCCATGTATAATACATAAGGGGGGATATGATCTCCATGTATAATACATAAGGGGGGGGATATGATCTCCATGTATAATACATAAGGGGGGATATGATCTCCATGTATAATACATAAGGGGGGATATGATCTCCATGTATAATACATAAGGAGGGATATGATCTCCATGTATAATACATAAGGGGGATATGATCACCATGTATAATACATCAGGGGGGATATGATCACCATGTATAATACATAAGGGGGGGATATGATCTCCATGTATAATACATAAGGGGGGATATGATCTCCATGTATAATACATAAGGGGGGATATGATCTCCATGTATAATACATAAGGGGGATATGATCACCATGTATAATACATAAGGGGGGATATGATCTCCATGTATAATACATAAGGGGGATATGATCTCCATGTATAATACATAAGGGGGATATGATCTCCATGTATAATACATAAGGGGGGATATGATCTCCATGTATTATACATAAGGGGGGATATGATCTCCATGTATAATACATAAGGGGGGCATATGATCTCCATGTATAATACATAAGGGGGGCATATGATCTCCATGTATAATACATAAGGGGGGCATATGATCTCCATGTATAATACATAAGGGGGGTATGATCTCCATGTATAATACATAAGGGGGGATATGATCTCCATGTATAATACATAAGGGGGATATAATCTCCATGTATAATACATAAGGGGGGCATATGATCTCCATGTATAATACATAAGGGGGGCATATGATCTCCATGTATAATACATAAGGGGGATATGATCACCATGTATAATGCATAAGGGGGGATATGATCTCCATGTATAATACATAAGGGGGGTATGCTCTCCATGTATAATACATAAGGGGGGATATGATCTCCATGTATAATACATAAGGGGGGATATGATCTCCATGTATAATACATAAGGGGGGATATGATCTCCATGTATAATACATAAGGGGGGATATGATCTCCATGTATAATACATAAGGGGGGGATATGATCTCCATGTATAATACATAAGGGGGGATATGATCTCCATGTATAATACATCAGTGGTTCATATAGTGAACTCGGTGTAGTTATTCCCCCTGAGGTCATCACAGAGGACAAGGGGGCGCTCTTTACATCTGGAGGAAAAGAAATTTAATCTCCAAACACGGAAAGGTTTCTTCACAGTAAGAGCTGTGAGAATGTGGAATAGACTCCCTCAAGAGTTGGTTGTGGGCAGCTCAGTGGATTGCTGTAGGAAAGTCCTGGATTGTTTCTTGGATACACAGAATATAACTGGATATAACATTCATAGGTAAAGTTGATCCAGGGAATATCCGATTGCCTCTTGGGGGATCAGGAAGGCATTGTTTCCCCTGCAGGAGCGAATTGGATCGTGCTTTGCTGGGTTTTTTGCCTTCCTCTGGATCAGCTGTGGGTGTAGGATTATATATATATATATTATGTTGTTGAACTGGATGTACTTTTGTCTTTTTTCAGCCAGACTAACTATGTAATTTCACAAAAGAAGAAGTGAGTCATTGGAAATTTTGGAAATCTTTTTCGTAGTTTTATTTGTTGAATGTCACTGATTGTATTGAGAACATATTTATGCTCACAAAGTAAGCAGGTTAACGTGACAACGCCTCAATATGATCACAATCACAGATGAAAGATATACATGAAAATATAACATATAATACTGTATATACATAATAATACATGCATTAAAACGACAAAGACAATTAAAATAATTCTGTTGTAATATTGTAGCTTGTGCTGTTATGTACCACTATTTGTACCCCACTGTACCCCTCTTTTTTCCAGTGTTGGGATGGGATAGATTAAGCTTTTTACCTTTTTTTTTGCCTCTTTTTATATTATTATTACTATTTCAGGTACTTATAAAGCGCCGTCAATGTATGCAGCGCTTTACATATATATTGTACATTCATATCAGTCCCTAACCCTCCAGGGGTCTACAATCTAAGGTCCCTAACCCTCAAGGGGCGTACAATCTAAGGTCCCTAACCCTCAAGGGGCGTACAATCTAAGGTCCCTAACCCTCAAGGGGCGTACAATCTAAGGTCCCTAACCCTCAAGGGGCGTACAATCTAAGGTCCCTAACCCTCAAGGGGCGTACAATCTAAGGTCCTAACCCTCAAGGGGCGTACAATCTAAGGTCCCTAACCCTCAAGGGGCGTACAATCTAAGGTCCCTAACCCTCAAGGGGCGTACAATCTAAGGTCCCTAACCCTCAAGGGGCGTACAATCTAAGGTCCCTAACCCTCAAGGGGCGTACAATCTAAGGTCCCTAACCCTCAAGGGGCGTACAATCTAAGGTCCCTAACCCTCAAGGGGTGTACAATCTAAGGTCCCTAACCCTCAAGTATTGTACAATCTAAGGTCCCTAACCCTCAAGGGGCGTACAATCTAAGGTCCCTAACCCTCAAGGGGCGTACAATCTAAGGTCCCTAACCCGTTTCAATGCTTCTTTTCATTAACTGTTATATATTTTGATTGTTTTTTTGCTGTAGATTGATTCTGCTCTCCAGTTCATTCAGAATTATTTTATTTTATTTCAGGTACTTATATATCGCTGCCAATTTACGTAGCGCTTTACATATATATATTGTACGTTCACATCAGTCCCTAACCCTCAAGGGGCGTACAATCTAAGGTTCCTAACCCTCAAGGGGCGTACAATCTAAGGTCCCTAACCCTCAAGGGGCATACAATCTAAGGTCCCTAACCCTCAAGGGACGTACAATCTAAGGTCCCTAACCCTCAAGGGGCGTACAATCTAAGGTCCCTAACCCTCAAGGGGCGTACAATCTAAGGTCCCTAACCCTCAAGGGGCGTGCAGTCTGAGGTCCCTAACCCTCAAGGGGCGTGCAGTCTGAGGTCCCTAACCCTCAAGGGGCGTGCAGTCTGAGGTCCCTAACCCTCAAGGGGCGTACAATCTAAGGTCCCTAACCCTCAAGGGGCGTACAATCTAAGGTCCCTAACTCACATCCATACATACACATACTGAGGTCAATTTAGACAGGAGCCAATTCACCTACCAGGATATATACTTTTTATATTTTGGAAAGCAACAATGTGACTCTTTTGATGTGGGGACTAAATTATTCTGGCCAGGACTGTTCAAGGAATCCATTTCGCCTCCAGTTTCAGACCCCTGCTTTTTTTTTTTCTGCACCTTTGCCCTTTATGGTAACCCATTTAGAGAAAAACCAGCTTGAATTGAATTAATTGTGTCAAGATTTGTGGACTTACGTTCCTTATATGGTCTCCAGCTTGTGGACACCTGACCCTCACACCTATATGAGCTTGTGGGACATCAAATTCCAGAACCATGACAATGATCATAGGGCCGGGACAAGGGGTGGGCATGAGGGGCAGCAGTAGAGAGGGTGCCTCTTCACCCCACTTATTCCTCTGATCAGTGGCTAGCAACCTGCAGGGCATAGATTCATGTCTACCCTGACAGCTACTGATGCCACACACCATTTTCAACCCCATCTACCCACAGTTGACACAAAAAACACACTGGGCATACGCAATCACCTTCTCTTTATTAGAAAGCAAACAGTTGGCCAAAAGTGTAGCGAAGACTGCATGGCAACCATTGGCAGCTGATGGAAAGGGGGATAGGATGGGGAACAGAGTGGTACACCCATTCTCCTGCATGTATTAGGAGCGCAGGAGGGGGCGCAGTTCTGCATCCTTGCCCTGGGCGCTGAACTAACCTGTCCCGGTACTGGCCATTTGTATGGAGCTTGTAGGCAGGTGCACTCCACTTG